>NC_141034.1:55017500-55175000 GCF_052040795.2 Danio rerio | reverse complement strand
GAAATGTGGGGAGCAGAGATAGGGGAAGGATAAGCAAAAGACCATAAGCTGGGAATCAAACTCAGGTCACCATGAGCTCCCTGGTGCTGTGTCGACGCACTAACTGGCTATTGGCGCTAATGTTTTGTTTATACTAAAATCCTCTGGACAAAATCCGTAATCACAGTTGTTCGGTATTATTATTAATATATTAATCGTACTGTCTTAAACATCTGCTTTGCCAAAGATTAATGATTATTTGCAATTGTCCATGCAATATTTTAGTTTTGCACATACGTTTGGATGGAATCATAGCTAATAAGTGCAATTGGTCCCACTTTATATTAAGTGACCTGAACTAATATGTACTTACACAAGAAATAATAGTTTTTTTACAATGTACTTATTGTGTAAATACATGTATTTACTGTATACTTATGCTTGATTAAATACATTTATGTAGCTAGATCTGTAATTAACTTTTGTAAATATATTTTTTGTAAATACACTGTTGACCATCCCTTACACTTCAACCCCCCCATAAACCTACGAATACCACCAAACCTGTCCATAACCAAACCTCTATCGCAACTAAAAAGCACCACAAGTGTTCTCAAATACATTATATACACAGTCAATACAATGTATTTATTTTTTTTGATGCAAGTACATAGTAGTTAAGGACACAATTTAAAGAGGGACCGTGCAATTTAAAGGTGTATTATGTCATTTCTTTAACATTATTGAAGAACAAACCTGAGCTACAGTAGTGTTATCTAGGCCTGTCAGCCCAATTTCACAAAATCTGCACAATTCCAGAGAGTCTCGAGTGCTTATGTGACATTTTAAGACAGATTATTGTTTTGGTCCAGATAAAATGATTTTCTTTAAGTGCATGTTGCTCTGTCAGGCCACTCAATCAAAATTATGCAAAAACAGCTCAGGCTTCTTCTGTGCATTAAGAAGGGATAGCTGAAAGTATTTTAATCCTTTAATGTTCTGCTCTTATGTGGGCTAGGGCACATTTTGAGTCTCTAAATCGTACTGAGGAATGTGTTGAATTTAACTCGGTATGATTGAGCCATCTTTACTAATCGGTTTAGGTGTGTTGTGCTTAATATAGACTCCAACTGAAATACCTTTCTCCAGAACATTGAATGGGAATGAACTGATATGGGCGGCGCAGTGGCGGAGTAGGTAGTTTTGTCACCTCACAGCAAGAAAGTCGCTGGTTCGAGCCTCAGCTGGGTCAGTTGGCACTTCTGTGTGGAGTTTGCATGTTCTCCCTGCGTTCATGTGGGTTTCCTCCAGGTGCTCCGGTTTCCCCCACAGTCCAAAGACATGCGGTACAGGTGAATTGGGTAGGCTAATTGTTCGTAGTGTATGAGTGTGAGTGGATGTTTCACAGAGATGGGTTGCCGCTGGAAGGGCATCCATTGCGTAAAAACATGCTGGATAAGTTGGCGGTTCATTCCGCTGTGGCGAACCTGGATTAATAAAGGGACTAAGCCGAAAAGAAAATGAATAAATGAATGATATGGGTGGAACAGTGGCTCACTGGTATCTCCTCACAACAAGTAGGTCGCTGGTTCAAATCCCAGCTGGGACAGTTGGCATTTCTGTGTGGAGTTTGCATGTTCTTGTGTTTAATAAAACAAATATAAATATGCATATAATAAATAATACAGCTAATAATAATAACAATATACAAAAGCAAATTGTCATGAATAAGATGTTTGTTTTGTAGAAGTATGTTTTGTAGTATTTTATGCCTTTAATTCTTTTTATTTTGAAAAAATATTTGCGTTAAACAGAAAATAGCAACGCGCCAGCAATGTGCCCTAACACACCTCCTTTTATAGACCAGAACGCCTATGGGCGCACATATGAGCGCAAATGCATTCGCTATTTAAACAGCGTGCTGCAAAACGTCAAAACGACACTTGCGACCAGCTGAAACTAGCAAACAACTATTCAGTGTGTATGATAGGGCACTCTGTAAGTATAAAACTAGATTAAAGATACATCCCTTTGCATTAGCATACACATAAAAAATAAATGCTGTTAAAATCCAAATCATTTAAAGAATTGTTAGTCTGCGTTATTTAGGGCAGGGGTGGGCAAACTCGGCCCGGGAGGTCCGGTGTTCTGCACAGTTTAGCTCTGACTAATCAAACACACCTGCGTATAGATTTCTAGTGACCTTGAAGACACTGATTAGCATGTTCAGGTGTGTTTGATTAGTGTTAGAGCTAAACTGTGCAGGACACCGGCCCTCCAGGACCGAGTTTGCCCACCCCTGATTTAGGGCAACCAGAGCTAGGAACACTTCCCAAAAGAAATTATAATTTGAACGGCATCTGCGATTGTGTTAATCTGTTTTTATTATTCCCAAGGTTTCCATAATCCTGGACCAGGCCGTATCCTGGGCAGCTGCTGTGGTGGTCATGGAGGAGTGGACAGCATGAGACGGATTCCTGTAAGACCCCAGTGACAAACGAGTCTTTGAATTGATCCTGAAGTGGCCAGCCTGAACACCAGCCGTTGACCCCTCCCACCTGCTGCTTCTCCACGATGGACATCCAACATTCTCCAGCCTCCGGTACCTAGACTGCAGCTCTGCGCAAGACGCTTGGCCAGAGGAGAAATGGTCATGCCCAACTGAGCCTCGTTTCTCTCTTGAGGTTTTGTCCTTCTCTTCGGTCAATTGATGAAGTTTGTTCGTCCTCACTGTCGCCACTGGCTTGCTTGTTTGGGACTTGTGGAGCTGTGCATTGATGGATTTGCTCTTCAGTGTTTAGACTTTCAGCAGTGACACTTAAACCACATTAAACCGATAACCCAAGCTCATTCTAAAAACGTAGCCCTGCGGACGTTTCTGGAGACCGCGATTTACGTGGCCGGAGGTACAAATGGCTGCATTTCGTTTTTTCAAGCGAATGCTACGGGGCGGTGTGACGCTGCTCCTCTTTGCTTGCCAGCTGGGCTGACAGCTCACCTACTCCGTGTGGAGGGCTTTCCGCCGCAGTCAGTTTGTCCGCTTAGCTCGCCGTGTTACGTCGGCGGAGTAGAAGCTGGCCGCGTTTGACAACTGGGTTCGAGTCTGGGGAAGAGTGGTTCCAGAAATAAGGTAAGACAAAAAACAAAATCCAAAAAATAAAGCAAACAAGTTTGTAAAGGGGTGAGAATGCGGTGAAATCTGAAAACGCGGTCAAAATCGGATGAGGCCTTTTCTTTTTCTGCACGGCTTTCGTAAATCGCCGCTTCAGTTTAGGGAAGAAGAAGAAGGAGGAGAAGGAGGGTAGCCGGCTTGGCCGATTGGCCGGCCGCCCAGTCAATCGTTCAGTCATTCAGCCAGTCGTTCAGTCGGACAGACGGTCGCTTGACAGCGGCCTCCGGGGGCTTTTTTTGCGAGAACAGCATGGGCGCGAACGGCATTCGAGACATGAAAAAGCGCGCACAGTGGCCTCTTTCGGACTCGCGAAAACAAAAACTGCACAAATATGTACCTCCCAGGATGTAGTTCGCGGTCTCCAGAAACATCCCTGGGTCTACGTTTCCAGAATGAACCTTGGTTGTAAACTTTGCTAAACTGAACTTAAACTCTGAAACCTGAACTGAATTCACTATAATCTTCCATGTGAAGCTGCTTTGACACAATCTACACTGTAAAAGTGCAATAGAAATAAATGTGAATTGTATTAAATAGAATAAAAATATTCATCAAAATAAAGTGACCGAATGTTTTTCTTTCTTTCTTAGCAAACAAAGAGAAAAATAAATGACAACATCTTCAAGGATTCCCCCTTATTTAATACATTCAATCAGTGACTCCCAAAACCTTACGGTGAGCATTAACAATTCTCACCCACAATGCCCTGTGGAGAGAGGTTTCCTGATCAGCTTTTAGGACAGTCTAATGAGACTAATTAACAGTAGCGGTCCTGAGCCTGAAGTATTTAATCAGATCATTGCACAAAATGAGCAAATATAATCAGTAATATTGGCTTAAATGTCAAGGACTAGAAGGGCAGAGTGAACTTTGATCTGCATTGTGTTAAAGGGTCAGTTCAGTCATAAATTAAAAATCTGCCATCATTACTCGCTCTTTACTTGTTCCAAACCTGTTTGACTTGCTTTCTTGTTAAAAGGAGATGTTTTGAAGAATACTGGAAACCTGTAAAGGAGAGCGAAGATGAATGTACCATTTTAATGTACCATAAAATATTTGTTAAAGATAATGTTTTAGACATATTAACTCATCTTTGCACTCCGCCAAAACACATTACCTGAGAGCAAGTAATAGATTTAAAAGACCAAAGATGGCAAATATGTCGTCAGATAGAGACAAGATGAATGAAATATCACATTTAACAAATATACTGAGATTAGATCCAGCAGTAGATCATTGATGAAAAGGCCGACACGCACTGCTCTCATCTGAGTACATGTGCTCAAAGCACCCACTGACAGCATGGAGCTCAAACACGTGCATACACTGCAGCACAAAATGGTGTGTGTGTGGTCACGTGATGTGCATTTTCAGCAGTATAGTGTAAATGGAGATCTGTTCAGAAACGCTAGGTGAAATGCCAGTGTGGATGTGTATCGTTTTCATTCTAAAACTAATAGATGCATTTTAAAAAACACAGGGTTAAAAACTACCCAAATTGGGTTGTTTTTAACCCTACTGCTGGGTAAATATGGGACAGAACACATCAGAGCTTAAATTAACCCAAGTAATTCGGTTGTTATTTTTACCTTGTAAATGGTTTGTTTTTCTACCCAATAATTGGTTATTTTTACTTTAATAATAGGTTTATTTGATCCAAAAATGCCTGCGAAATATGACCCAGCAATTGCGTTGCTTTGACTCACATCCCTAAAGTAGGGTGGGGGTTGTGCATTTTTCATTACAGGTGTACAAAAAGTAATAGTAATAGTTTTTTTTTTTTTTAAATTCAGAAAGGTCTGACTAAGGGCAGCTATGAGCATAAATCTCATTTCAATCATCTGAAGATGCAAGAAATCTGTGTTTATGTTATACTATTTTAATTGCATTTGAACAAGTAAGCACATAATGTGTAGTATCCCAGTCAGCCCCTGCTGTGGTTGATTTGACCCAGAGAGCTGGGTTGAAACTACCCAAGACTCTGAAAATAACCCCCGAAAATTACCCAAATGCCTCAACCCAAGATTTGGGTAGAAAAAAATAACCCTAAATTTTTTTGTGTGTATTAGTGTAAACGGGGCCTTCAAATATCTTCTTAAAGTCTGCTTGAACTGGAAGCTGTGATAATTTGTTTTTGGTATTGTGAAAGTTTCTGGAACACTGATGGGCCAACAGTCCTGGAAAGTTTTGCTCCAACCCTAATCAAACACATCTGCCTCTAGCTTACCAGTGATTTTGAAGACACCAATTAGCATGTTCAGGTTTGTTTGATTAGTGTTGAAACAAAAATCTGCAGGACACCGGACCTGCAGGACAGAGTTTGCCAATCTTGTGTTAGGATAACAGAATATTAAAAGAGAAAACAGTGGGCGTGCCTTGTTTTTTTGCCCCGTTTAAACTTGTGCGTTTTAGTTTTAAAATGGCGTTTTAGAATGGAAACGATCCGCGTCCACACTAGCGTTTTACCCAGCGTTTCTGAACTGCTCTCCGTCCACACCAAAACACTGAAAATGCACATCACGTGACCACCAGTGGCGTAGTGGAGGGGCCTGCACTGTGGGGGGAGGGGGGGGGCGTGATTAGAGGGCCCCGCGTCGTCGCGATTTTCAATAATTGAAAATCCGGCAACCGCAATAATCAAACTCTTGGGAACAACTGTGGTCGGAACCAAAGATCACAGGTCTGTGTTCTCTGAACACCTCTCAAGCGGTGGACTACTTCATTCTGATTGCTTGCCGCCGAACCGAGACATAGCTCATACCATAAAGTTAACTTGATTTTAACTCTCTCCTCGACGCTCACACCGGAGAAGACACGCCGCGCTGTTTCTCGCCACCAGTTCTCATTGAAAATGAATGACTTCTGCTACTTTGACGCTCTCGCCACTTTCGGTTTGTGATCGCTCCTCAGTTTGTGAAGGTTTCCCCGCGTTGTCGCTCCACCTCGCCCCCCTTTCCCGCTCCTTAGTTTGTGATCGCTCCTCAGTTTGTGAAGGCTTCCCCGAGTTGTCGCTCCACCCCGCTCCTCAATTTGTGACCCCCCCCCCATAATCAGGGGGCCCCGTCAGTTATCCCTGCAGGGGGGGCTCCACATTTTGCGCTACGCCACTGGTGCCCACACACACACACTCTCGGGCAAGCGCTGCAGCATTTCTACCTAGATGAGAGCTGTGCTGCTTGGACTGCTCATCAAGCATCTCCCGCTGGATCTAATCTCACTATATTTGCTAAACGTGATAATTAATTAATCTTGTTGTCTTTATCTAACGACATATTCCCCGACTTTGGTCTTTTGAATCGATTACTTGTTTACAGGTAACTTGTTTTGGCTGAGCGCAAAGATAAGTTAATGATTAATGTAACCACGTACATTCTGTATATTGACTGATCACTTGCCTTTATTTCCTATAATGTATAAACTTATTGTGCGTTATACTTTCATAATGGCTATTATTGATTATTAAACCTGACATTCAGTAAAGCAGAGGATACATTTCGTATTTTCAATAAAAATGAAAGGAGGCAGTGATGTTATATAGGCTCTGTTTTATTATATATATGCAACCAGTGAAGATGCAGCACGACGCCTCAGCATTTCTGCTGTCTGTTAAGTTGTTGCTGTCTGTTAAGGGCTTCTGGTAGTATCTAGAATAGCAAAGTCGAGTAATGGAAGTAGAGCCTTCTCCTTTATGGCTCCTAAACTCTGGATTAGCCTTCCTGATAATGGCTCAGACACACTCTCTCAGTTCAAAACTAGATTAAAGACCTATCTGTTTAGTAAAGCATACCTTCATACAAGTTTCTACATCTTGTTTATATACGCTATGAACAGCAGCTACGCTAATTATTCTCTTTATTCTCCATTTCCACCTGGGGATACTCATCCCGAGGTCCTCAGATTATGCGGAGTCACTGATTGGACCCAAGACCAGTGACGAGATGATCCCAAGGTGACCATATTCGGGACCAGGCCGTATCCTGAGCTGCTGCTGCGCTGTCGGTCATGGGGGAGTGGAGAGCCTGAGACTGATTCCAGTGACGCTCCAGGGACAGACGAGTCTTCGCTGAGGCCAGCTTCCAGCTTCCACTGCTGAGACTGCAGCTCTGCACAAGACTTTTGGCCAGCGGAGAAATTAAAATGGTCGTGCCGAACTGAGTCTGGTTCTCTCAAGGTTTTTTTCTTCACTCTCCTATTTTTTTTTTCTCTCTCCGCTGTCGCCAATGGCTCGCATGGTTCAGGATCTGGAAAGCTACTCATCCATGAATTTGCTTTTCAGTGTTGGACTCTCAGTAATGACTTTAAACCACACTGAACTGAGCTAAACTGAACTGAACTTAAACACTAAAAACTGAACTACCCTGATCCAGTTACTACGACCATTTATGTGAAGCTGCTTTGACACAATCTACATTGTAAAAGCGCTATACAAATAAAGCTGAATTGAAATTTAATTCAATTGTTAATATCAAAATGAAAATAGGCAGTTCCTTAAATCATGTTTTCATTTTATTGTTGAGAAAGTGAAACAACGTAGCCAGGATGATGTAAATGAACATATACAGTACACTGATCCCTTTGAAGATTTACTGGACATGTCCTCAAGGGTCTGTTTTCCATATCAATCTTGCGAAGTCTGAACTTACAGGAAGAGGATGCGAGACTGAACTGTGTGTGGGCAGCTTAATATTGAGGAAAAGCTCCAATCAGAGAGGCGAATGTCTGCAGCCCCGCCTCCGTTTTCAGATGTCTCCGTTTTCCCACATCCACATTGAGACGGAGCAGCAGCGTTTTAGAACGAAAACCGCCTCTCAAGAGTTTTCGAAATGCTCCATTTTCGGCGCTCAAAACCTCCAGCGTAGTGTAGACGGATGGTGTAACCGTAGCAAAACTTATGCGTTTTAAAACGAAAACGCATTCAAGAGTTCACACTTAGCTGATGATTTATAAAAGCTTGTTTGGCATGCTGTCCTGGGAGAGAGCCCCGAGCTCAAGGGCTCCTCGAGCCTGGCAGAGCAAGAGGGGAGCCTGAGCTCGATGGATCTCAGAACTCCCCTGCTGCGGTAGCTAAGGGAACACAAGGGATTAGACAAAGCTTGATTGTTATGTATGTTGAATGTCTTTAGATGGTGGGAGGAAACCGGAGAACCCGGGGAAAACCCACGCGGACACGGGGAGAACATACAAACTCCTCACAGAAACACCCACCGGTCCTGTGGAACCAGGGCTGGCAGTGTTCTTGCTGGGGGCTCACACTGCTAACCACTGGGCCGCCGTGCCGCCCAATCAGAGGTAAAGGAGGAAAATAGGGGAGGAGGGGGGTTTCTTCCAAACGAAGATAAAGTGAATTGAAAACTGTGGCTATTTATAGTAGCTTAGGGCTCATATGATTGGAAGACAGTGATTAGCAAATGCGAGACCGGCCGTGATAAATCATGAGCACGTGATCCTCTCGAAATTAGTTTATGAATAAACTTCACTTAGTGTAAACGGTGCCCAAGAATTTAACTGAAAACAAATAGGAAGGGCATTTTCAGATTTCAAACTTAGATTACAAGGCCAAACATTATTTCTTTACTTAATGACCTGCACAGAAAATCATTCACCCCAAAACTAGCAATGTGAGCTAACAAAATCAATATGCTCAGTTTTTGATTTCATGTGTACTTTAAAGAGCCCATATTATGGGTTTTTGAAAATGCCCCTCCATGTAGTGTGTAACACAGCTCTAAGTGAAGTGAAGTATCCAGCTAAGGCTTAAATCTGTTAGTGTACAGTGTTTAAAACTGTTGATTCATCTATAAAAGAGTCGACTCATAGTGCTTCAAGCGAGTCGCCTTGATACCGATTCATTAGGTGTTTCGCCATGACGTACGAACGAAACCAAGTTATTTACGTGCACGCGCAAACCCGGGAGATTTCAAACCTGAGGCCCCGCCCTCTGACGCAGAAACCCAGACACACACACAAACATGCCGATCGATTGAAGTCACACTGCAGATGGATATCATCGAGTCTCTACCCAAAGATGAAACCTCAGCATTATAACCAAGCAGTTGGAAACTACTGGAAACTTCTGGAAACTACATGCTACAAAGAATACTTCATCAGCGTTTGTTAAAGGAAGGATCAGTAAAGAGTAACTTACTGATGGACGTCAGGATGGATTTTTCTTCCTCCATTTCTCCAGTGTAAGTACGTGTGATGAAAGTTGTTGCCTCGTTGACTCTAGCTTGCAAATGTATTTAGTTGTGATTTATTACTTGTAACCGCGTGTACTGTATTAGGTTAACTCGCTATATTCTCTTATCGTGTGCAAAGTCACGTTATAAACGCGACGCGTGCTGCTTTGTTAACGGAGCTCCGTGGACGAGGAGTACTGTGTGTGTCTGTGTGTGCGTGTGCGCGCGCTGTCGTCCGGAGGTGTGTGTGTTTGTGTGTGTGTGTGTGTGTGTGCGCGCGTTGTCGTCCGGAGCAGGGTTAAGTGCGTGTGTGTGTGTGTGTGTGTGTGTGTGTGCGCAAAATGTGTGTGTGTGTCTGTGAAAAGAGCAGAGTGAGAAGCTAGGAGATCTCCTCAACTGTTTTTGGAGTTTTTGCTCAATAAAATAGTGGTCTGTATTTTCAAGTCCATCGTCTGTATTCACATTGACCCACTGGCAGCTAAAATCCACACCTACACTATCGAGCGTGTATGAACTGTGATTAATTTTATATTGCTGATTAGCTGTTGGGCATTTCACTCTCTGACTGAAGGCAGTCGACCAATCGCAACAGACTCTCATCGGTCCAATCAGCGCAGATTAGCTTCGCGGTAAGGAGGGGTTTGGGAACAAATGAATCACTGGACGATTCATACAGGAGTCGCTGGAATAATTAGGTAAAAATAAATGCAGATTATAAGACCATGAAAGTGTTTTTTGACCTTGCATGCATATTAAACTGTTGTTGGAGACCCTTACAACCAATGTATGACCCTATTTCATGTATAATATGGGCTCTTTAAGTGCTCAGCAGAAGCCCTTGAGCGAGAGTAAACTAAATAGCGAGCATTTTTTGTTGTTGGGTGAACTATCTCTTTAAGAGGACTGCATCTACAGTACCTGTCGGGGCTAATCGTGCATTCAGCGGCGGTGTTGGAAAACTGGCGTCCTCTGAAGCCTCTCCTCTGTGAACGCTCCCTGGGGTCTCCTCTCGGCATGATGAAAGCCGAGCTGTCCAGAAGCAGACAGATGTCCGACCGAGTTTCTGAGCAAGGAATTGTTAGATAGCACTCTCCGTTTAACATATACATGGATCAAACGCAATCCAAAATGGTTTGCCAAACTTCTGCTCCGCATCGCTTTGATGGCTTCTTGTGGCACACATCCAGCGAAATGCATCCGGGCATCGAAGTTCAAGGCTGAAACTGTGAGTCGTCCCAGTCTAGAAGTCAGCGTAATGAAATTAACATGGGCCCGTGAACCATGACAGACGGCTCTATTGAAATGAGTGTGGCCGAGTCGTAAAAACCAGGGTTTCTGTCAGGCACGCCAAAAGCAATTTAGCATTTACAGACAAACAGCTTGATAAAACACAAAGCCAAGGCATGTTTAGGTTTTGCATTGCGGAGGATGTCAGCTTGTTTTGCTCCAGGACTCAACTTTTATGTTAGACATCAAGTGCCGACTCATTTTTTCCTCCGTTTATGAAAATGTGCATAAAATTAAATATTGAAATTGGTTATGGACTGCAAAGGCTCTGCAATGTGCAGTGCTTTTAAAACTTTTTTTTTTTTTGCTTGTTTCATGCTTTCCACAGTCAATAATTCATTGCACGGAATTGACAAATACATTTGTGTTGAATTAAATGACGTGGAATTCCTTTTAACGTTGATAAGTTTATTTATTTTTTGCTACAGCTACTATGAGCACAGGCTTATAGAGAGAGAGTTCAGTCAAAAATGAAAATTACCTCTTCATTTTTTTCTCATTTAGTCTTAAACCTTTAGCAGTTTCTTTCTTACGCTGAATACAAACGACGACATCTTGACGAATGCTGGCACACATCGATTTACTGTACACTACCTGGCAAAAGTCTTGTTGCCTATCCAAGTTTTAGGAACAACAAATAAAATAGTAATAACTTGACTAGTTGGTCATTTGGTATCAGAAGGGGCTCATATGAACGGCAAAGGGCTCTAGATTATGCTCATTTTATTAAAATAAAATATGATCATGCCTTGATTTGTAATGATTTAATTAGGACAGTAAGGTCTGACTTTGCTTAGAAAAAAGTCTTGAGACTGAACAGAAATAATGTCCAGTATAGAATATAAAGTCCTGCTGCAGTGGAGACAGAATGAATATTGTGTCTGACTCCATCATGAGCTTGGAGGACTGCATCCATACATCTCTGACATGATTCAAACCACTGATTAATAAAGTCATCTGGAATGGCAAAGTAAGCATTCTTGCAGTTCTCCCAGAGTTCATCAAGATTCTTTGGATTTATCTTCAATGCTTTCTCCTTCATCCTACCCCAGACATGCTCAATAATGTTTATGTCTGGTGACTGGGCTGGCCAATCCTGACCTTCTTTCAGGAGCTTTGATGTGGACGCTGAAGTATGAGAAAGAGCGCTATCCTGCTGGAGAATTTGCTCTCTCCTGTGGTTTGTAATGTAATGGGCAGCACAAATGTCTTGATACCTCAGGCTGTTGATGTTGCCGTCCACTCTGCAGATCTCTCGCACGCCCAGTGCAAGCCAGTGGTGACAGCGGCGAGGAAAAAAACTTCACTAATTGGCGAAAGAAAAGGTGAACTGTCCCTTTAAGACTAGTCCCATTTTTGAGTCTGCCTCATTTGCATATAAATATTTATCAGTATTAATTTGAATTTAATTTATTTAATAAAAAAATGAAAAATTAAATAAATAATTGCCGTCACATATAAACTTTCAAATGCTAGTAAACTGTCTTCTTTCAAATTATTAACAAAATATAAAATAGGTAAAAAATAAAATAAGTAAACCTCATTCAATGTAAAATATATGTTATGTAAAATATTAGTTGTTGACATGATAGATTTTTCTGACGAATCATCTGTTGAACTGCATCCCAATCACAAATACTGCAAAAGACTGGAACCCGCATGAACCCAAGATTCTTACAGAAATCTGTCAAGTTTGATTAAGGAAAAATCATGGTTTGGGGTTGCATTCAGTATGAGGGCGTGCGAGAGATCTGCAGAGTGGATGATCAACATCAACAGCCTGAGGTATCAAGACATTTGTGCTGCCCATTACATTACAAACCACAGGAGAGGGACAATTCTCCAGCAGGATAGCGCTCCTTCTTATACTTCAGCCTTCACATCAAAGCTCCTGAAAGAAGGTCAAGATCAGGTTTGGCCAGCCCAGTCACCAGACTTGAACATTATTGAGCATGTCTGGGGCATTGAAGATGAATCCAAAGAGTCTTGATGAGCTCTGGGAGTCCTGCAAGAACGCTTTCTTTGCCATTCCAGATGACTTTATTAATCAGTGATTTGAGTCATGTCAGAGATGTATGGATGCAGTCCTCCAAGCTCATGATGGAGTCGGACACAATATTCATTCTGTCTCCACTGCAGCAGGACTTTATATTCTATACTGGACATTATTTCTGTTCAGTGACAAGACTTTTATCAAAGCAAAGTCAGACCTTACTGTCCTAATGAAATCATTAATAATCAAGGCATTATTATATTTTATTTTAGTAAAATAAGTGTAATCTAGAGGCCTTTCAAATAAGCCACTATTCTGATGCCAAATGATCAAATAGAAGTCAACTTATTATTTGTTGTTCCTAAAACTTGGATAGATGACAAGACTTTTGTCAGGTAGTGTGTATATATTACTCTATTGTTTTGATTTATCTATATTAAAAATGAATGCATGTAGCTGCAAACATAAGAAAGATTATTGGTGTATGTTGTGAACTTCATTACACAAGTCAGCATATATAAACACTATTCTAATCATTTTTGGATATTCATTCATTCATTCATTCATTTTTTTTCCGGCTTAGTCCCTTTATTAATCTGGGATCCCCACAGCGTAATGAATCGCCAACTTATCCAGCATATGTTTTACACAGTGGATGCCCTTAAAGGGGGCGAAGCAGTGGCGCAGTAGGTAGTGCTGTCAACTCACAGCAAGAAGGTCGCTGGGTTGCTGGTTTGAGCCTCGGCTCAATTGACGTTTCTGTGTGGAGTTTGCATGTTCTCCCTGCGTTCGCGTGGGTTTCCTCCGGGTGCTCCCCCACAGTCCAAAGACATGCGGCACAGGTGAATCGGGTAGGCTAAATTGTCCGTAGTGTACGATTGTGTGTGTGGATGTTTCCCAGAGATGGGTTGCGGCTGGAAGGGCATCCGCTGCGTAAAAACTTGCTGGATAAGTTGGCGGTTCATTCCGCTGTGGCGACCCCGGATTAATAAAGGGACTAAGCCGACAAGAAAATGAATGAATGAATGGCCTTCCAACTGCAACCCATTACTGGAAATTGTTGTTGGATAATTTAATGAACAAAAACTTTCATCTTGTGCCTTTAATGTTTTAAACAAATATTGTAAAATGTACTAGCAGGGTGAAAATTGATTCCAATTATTTTATCCAGTGTATTTTTCTCCTATTTGCCTCTTCTTTTCTATTATCCTCTGCTCCTCATGGCAGAACAGACCTGCGGCCCATTTCTGCTCTTGACCGACCACTTGAGAAGATCTGCTCTATTCCTCTAACAATAGAAGGACAGTCCGTGTCCTCATGCGTCTCACAGCATTCACAGTGCCTACCTTTCACACCGACACGCCGACACTCACATATACACAGCGGCAACAAAGAAACCGGCTCTGTGATTTTCTAGTCTGTTTCAGAGCAGGCACCCAAAGGAAATAAAAAAGGTTAAAGGAGGCTACAGGTTTCTGGTAAACCCACATTGTTAACAGGATCTGAGAACTTGTGTCTTGTCTGAAGGTTATGTGAGGAGATGCACAATCCAAAAACGCACATTTGAAATTCCTTTTGAGCTCGCCAGATCTTTAATCATTCATTGCATTTTTGCGTAAGTCTGCGGAGGAAATTAATTCAACATCGCTGTGCGAAGTTTATGAGCTTGTCGAAAGTAAACATTTTCCCCCTTGAAAACCCCACCAGTGATAAAAGCCCACAGAAAACGATCTCCTCCGTGACAACTGGGATAAATGGTTCAGGATTCCTCCGAGTTTTCTTTTATTTCCTCTGCTCTCAGGTGCCAAGGGACTGGGAAATTGGGGTCAACATGTATTACCACCCCTCGAGCAACTACTTTGAGGAAAGTGTATTATTTAGGAACACTACAGCGGGGCTCTGAACCGGTTTTCTTAATCTTTAGCTCTGAGGTTACCGGTTCATTAGTCTCCAGAGATTTGAACAGCATCACAGTTTTTGCCCTTTAGCTTTGATACCAAATTGTTAGCTCAGATAATTCACTAACCCTTACATATCAGGTAAGTGCTCACTGTTTACCCTGCTTTTTTCTTCTTCCTTAACTCTTTTGACTGACTACCCTGTAGTCTCTTAAAGAACGGTTGAAATCAAAATTATTAGCCCCCTGTATACTTTTTCCCCAATTTGTGTTTAACAGAAAGACCTTTTTTTAAGACATTTCTAAACACAATAGCTTTAATAACTCATGTCTTTTTCATTTATTCATTCATTTTCTTTTCGTTTAGTCCCTTTATTAATCTGGGGTGCCACAGTGGAATGAACCACCAACTTATCCAGCACAAGTTTTATGCAGCGGATGCCCTTCCAGCTGCAACCATCTCTGGGAAACATCCATACACACTCATTCACACTCATATACTACGGACAATTTTAGCCTACATAATTCACCTGTAGGCGAGGCAGTGGCGCAGTAGGTAGTGCTGTGGCCTCACAGCAAGAAGGTCGCTGGGTCGCTGGTTCGAACCTCGGCTCAGTTGGCGTTTCTTTGTGGAGTTTGCATGTTCTCCTTGCCTTCGTGTGGGTTTCCTCCGGATGGTCTGGTTTCCCCCAAAAACATGCGGTACAGGTAAATTGGGTAGGCTAAATTGTCCATAGTGTGTGTGTGAATGTGTGTGTGGATGTTTCCCAGAGATGGGTTGCGGCTGGAAGGGCATCCGCTGCATAAAAACTGGCTGGATAAGTTGTTGGTTCATTCCGCTGTGGCGACCCTGGATTAATAAAGGGACTAAGCCGACAAGAAAATGAATGAATGAATGAATTCACCTGTGCCGCATGTCTTTGGACTGTGGGGGAAACCAGAGCACTCAGAGGAAACCCACGCGAACGCAGGGAGAACATGCAAACTCCACACAGAAACGGCAACTGACCCAGTCAAGGCTCAAACCAGCAACCTTCTTGCTGTAAGGCAACAGCAGTACCTACTTCGCCACTGCCTCGCCAACTCATGTCTTTTTTACAATGCAATTCAAGTGTTTTTTATAATAACTATTGTTCCAAAGTAGCTTTATTAAAGGTGCAATGCAATCTTCTGTATATTTTTCCCCAAAGCCAACACATGCAAACTCCACACAGAAACGGCAACTGGCTCAGCCGGGACTCGAACCAGCAATCTTCTTGTTGTGAGGTGACAGTGTTATTTTATTTGTATTAGTTAGTTTATTTTTATTAGTTAGTGAGTAAGTAAGTAAGTAAGTAAGTAAGTAAGTAAGTAAGTAAGTAAGTAAGTAAGTAAGTAAGTAAGTAAGTAAGTAAGTAAGTAAGTAAGTAAGTAAGTAAGTAAGTAAGTAAGTTAGCCGGCAGCTAGCTCTCTGCAAGTCTCACATGGTCGCCCACTGAAGCTAAGCAGGGCTGCGCCCGGTTAGTACCTGGATGGGAGACCACATGGTAAAGCTACAGTAGGTTGCTGCCGGATGTGGTGTTTGTGAGGCCTGCAGGGGGCGCCCAACCTGCGGTCTGTGTGGGTCCTAATGCCCCAGTATAGTGACGGGGACGCTATACTGCTCAGTGAGCGCCGTCTTTCGGATGAGACGTTAACCGAGGTCCCGACTCTCTGTGGGTGTTAAAAATCCCAGGATGTCCTTTAAAAAAAAAAGAGTAGGGGTTTAACCCCGGCATCCTGGCCAAATCTGCCCACTGACCTCTATCCATCATAGCCTCCTAACCATCCCCATATTCCAATTGGCTTCATCACTGTCTCCTCTCCAGCAATCAGCTGGTGTGTGGTGTGCGGTCTGGCGCAAAATGGCTGCCGTCATGTCATCCAGGTGGATGCTGCACACTGGTGGTGGATAAGGAGATCCCTGCCATTGTGTAAAGCGCTTTGAGTGCCTAGAAAAGCGCTATAAAAAATGTAAGGAATTATTATTATTATTATTATAAAGTTTATTTATAAGGCACATTTAACTTCCGTTTGGCACTGAACAAAACCATAAAACACATTCTAAAACAGTAAAATAACAATAAAAAATAAGAATAATAGTATTACAGCAACAATGCACAATAAAGATTAAAAGCCTGGGAAGGCAATGGAATAAAAATGTAATCCCTGCCAGTCCTACACCACCCAACCCGCTAAGCGCTGGGATTCAACCGGTGTCCTTCCACATGGGAGTCAGTTGCTCTAACAAGGAGACTAAAGACCATGGCCTCTAGCATCTGTCGCTAGAGCACCTTTAGAGGTCAGAGGAGTGAGGTTTACCTGCATAGCACTTACTAGCTGGCCTCCGATACACTCACTCCCCTAAACCTCACTCCCATCCGGCTCACAGCACCAATGTAATCCCCGCCGGTCCTACACCACCCAACATGCTCTGAGATTGGATTTAACCGGCGACCTTCCGCAAGGGAGTCGGTTGCTCTAACAAGGAGGCTAAAGACCATGGCCTCTAGTGTCTGTCGCTAGAGCACATTTAGAGGTCAGAGGAGTGAGGTTTACCTGCACAACACCTACTAGCTGGCCTCCATTACATTAAAGCCTGATTTATATTTCTGCGTCAAGTGATCGGCGTGATCTACTGCGCAAGCTTTTTGCATAGCCTTGCATTTATACTTCCATGCGCTGTTTCTGTTGTTCTGTAGTATACTTCCAAAACACTAGTTGGCAGTAGGTGTCTATGTTTCTCTGTGTACACATATACACATTTCTATATACATTTCTAATTAAGTTTGATGGCTAATTTTATTTTAATATTAAAATTACATTTGTAATGACTGATTTCTTTTTATCTTTGCCATGATGAGAGTGCATAATATATTACTAAATATTTTCAAGATATTACCCAGCAGGCACACAACGTAATAAGATGATAATATTAGGTTAGATTTAGGTTGTGCTGTCGGGTGACCAAAGTTTAATGTACGTTATTTTCTTGAATTATATATTTTGCTTCATCAGGAATGGCAACCCAAATCCAACGTCTGATAGATGTCATAGTGGTAACATCCACACAACGTTGTAAGAAGCTGTAACATCATTAGACATTGATATTTGGTTGATTTTAGGTTGTGAATGAAAGTGACCAAAATACAACGTTGAGCCAACATCTTAAACCAATGTCATATTGACATTATATACCGACATTTATTCGTCATTTATGGCTACCAAAATTCAACGTTTGATAGACGTCATAGTGGTAACGTCCACACAATGTCAATCTGTAGCATCATTAGAAATTGATATTTAGTTGATGTTTGGTTGATTTTAGGTTGCATTTGTACGGTACAAAAATCCAACGTCGAGCCAACATCTTAAACCAGTGTCATATTGACACCATTATATACCGACATTTATTCATCAGGTATGCCAACCAAACTCCAACGTCTGATAGACGTCATAGTGGTAACATCCACACAACATGAAGCTGTAACATCATTAGACGTTGATATTTGGTTGATTTTAGGTTGTGTTAAAAAGTGACCAAAATCCAAAGTCAAGCCAACATCTTAAACCAGTGTCATATTAACATTATGTACCGACATTTATTCATCAGGTATGCCAACCAAAATCCAACTTCTGATAGACGTCATAGTGGTAACATCCACACAACATCAAGCTGTAACATCATTAGACGATGATATTTGGTTGTTTTTAAGTTGCTTTTTAAAGTGACCAAAATCCAACTTTGAGCCAACCTTTTAAACCAATGTCAAATTGATGCCAAATACTGATGTTTATCTGTTAGAAATGTCAAGCAAAATCCAACATCTGATAGACATAGAGGTAATGTCCACAAAACATCAATCTGTAACATCATTAGACGTTGATATTTAGTTGTTTTGAGGTTGCGTTGGGAAGTGACTAAAATGCAACTTTAAGCCAACAAGTACAAAAAGTACTTGAGGGTTTCTTAAACCTTTACAATTCTAATGGCAGTCGGCACAAAGGACATTTGATACACATTTTTCTTTACTTGAGGTTGCCTAAAACTTCTTTTTAATGGAGAGAGCTGAAATTTTATATTTAGGAGAAAAAACAATCTTCATATATTCTTAACGTTTGAGGACAATCTTTGAGGCTGGCTTGTGAAAGCCTGATGGTAATAGTTTATTTAGTTTAAACAGTTTTAAAAAAGTATGAAAAGGTGATAGATAGATAGATAGATAGATAGATAGATAGATAGATAGATAGATAGATAGATAGATAGATAGATAGATAGATTACCATGTTACTAGCATGATTCTAGCATGAGTTAGCATGTTACTAGCATGATTCTAGCATGAATTAGCATGTTACTAGAGTGAGTGATAGATAGATAGATAGATAGATAGATAGATAGATAGATAGATAGATAGATAGATAGATAGATAGATAGATAGATAGATAAATTACCATGTTACTAGCATGATTCTAGCATGAATTAGCATGTTACTAGCGTGATAGATAGATAGATAGATAGATAGATAGATAGATAGATAGATAGATAGATAGATAGATAGATAGATAGATAGATAGATAGATAGATAGATAGATAGATAAATTACCATGTTACTAGCATGATTCTAGCATGAATTAGCATGTTACTAGCGTGATAGATAGATGGATAGATGGATAGATAGATAGATAGATAGATAGATAGATAGATAGATAGATAGATAGATAGATAGATAGATAGATAGATAGATAGATAGATAGATAGATAGATAGATTACCATGTTACTAGCATGATTCTAGCATGAGTTAGCATGTTACTAGAGTGATAGATAGATAGATAGATAGATAGATAGATAGATAGATAGATAGATAGATAGATAGATAGATAGATAGATAGATAGATAGATGATAGATAGATAGATAGATAGATAGATAGATAGATAGATAAATAGATAAATAGATAGATGATAGATAGATAGACAGACAGACAGACAGACAGACAGACAGACAGACAGACAGACAGACAGACAGATAGATAGATAGATAGATAGATAGATAGATAAATTACCATGTTACTAGCATGATTCTAGCATGAATTAGCATGTTACTAGAGTGATAGATAGATAGATAGATAGATAGATAGATAGATAGATATATAGATAGATAGATAGACAGATAGACAGATAGATAGATAGATAGATAGATAGATAGATAGATAGATAGATAGATAGATAGATAGATAGATAGATAAATTACCATGTTACTAGCATGATTCTAGCATGAATTAGCATGTTACTAGCGTGATAGATAGATAGATAGATAGATAGATAGATAGATAGATAGATAGATAGATAGATAGATAGATAGATAAATTACCATGTTACTAGCATGATTCTAGCATGAATTAGCATGTTACTAGCGTGATAGATAGATAGATAGATAGATAGATAGATAGATAGATAGATAGATAGATAGATAGATAGATAGATAGATAGATAGATAGATAATAAAGCAAAATAAAGCAAACAAGACGTTATTTAGAAGAAAAAAATATTATAGAAAATACTGTGAAAAAAATCCCTGAATCTGTTCAACATCATTTGGGAAACACTTAAAAAAGAAGCCATGGAGGTCTAATGATTTAGAATGTATATCTCTTTATCTCAGTGTTTGTGGTTAGCTGAGCAGACTGTAGTGAGTCCACCTCGAGCCTAAGCCCTGCAGATTAAGAGCTATATGTGTGCCGCACACTTACTGTACTGTATATACACATAATTACAGCAGTTGGCAACACTGACGCAGGAATAGGATGTGTAAACTATATGAGATAATTAGAATACCGGTGCTTTGGGCGAATATAGCCACGCTAATTAAATACAGTGTTATCAGTTTTAGATGGAAGGGGGCTCCCTTTAGGGACAATTAGGAAAATGAATGGAAAGCGGCTGCGAAATGTCACAGATATTAAGCATATACTGTACATTCATTAAAAAATATAATAATTAAATGACCCGTCGTGTTGTGTGTCATTATGACGGAGAAGACGTAGAACAAAATAGGGCAGAGGATGTGTTTTGTGCTTTATTGTGACTCATTAAATTGCTTTGTCTGCGCTGATATTCTACAGTAAATCCCAAGGCATTTACAGACTTCAGATCAGGGAAGCTGGAGAAATTAACCTCGCTGTCCCAAAGGAAAGCGTCCTCGGGGATGTCAGCTGTTCAGTAAGTATTAAAAGCAAATAGCCATACAGAGGTATGTACATAAACACACACACACACACACACGCATAAACAAGCACACACATATTCCTCAGAGGTTAATTGTGTAGGCTAAGATATTGCTGTTTCTAAAATATGCGTTTTTATATAACATAGAAGCTAATTTATAAAATAATGTGCAGTGGTGTAAAGTAACTAACTACAAATACTCAAATTACTGTAATTGAGTAGTTTTCCTCAGGAATTGTAATTTAGTAAGTCGTTTTAAAACTGTGTACTTTTACTTTTTCCTTTAAATACATTTTTAGTGCAGTAATCTGTACTTTTATTCCACTACTTGTCTTCAAGTAATTACTTTATTTTTTCTTGTCTAAGGAGATTAGGAAAATAGGTCCCGTTCAGTCCAATCAAATCTCACATAGAAGGTATATCAAAACAGGGTTGATCAAAATAAATATATTAATGCAATTTAATTATATAATATATGAATTGATGTTTGCTTCAAACCTATTATAAATATATTATTATATTGTTCAATTACAATGATTACATTTTTTGTCAAATAATTAAAAGTACCATATCAGGCACTGTTTTGGCACCAGTACCGTTTTATAAATATCAGTTTAGCAATGTTATCCATTTAGCAACCCCAATCGATTCCCAGCCCTATCTCAAAACATGTGCGCTTTAATTGCAGCAAACTGTTTGGAAGCATTAAAAGTGTACAAGATGTCCGAAATCTTTACATGCATTGGCCCAGAGACTGTATAGATGCAGGTCACTGATGAGCAGATGACGGATGTTTACTGTATGATGATCGAAATGGCCTTAAACATCCAGCAGGCACAAGACGTCAACATGATGTCAGAATGAAGTTGTACCCCAGTGTCAAGGGGATGTTGCATTTTGTTTTTCCATGAAAATCATGGAAGTGTCAGCATGTGATGCCAAAATGACGTTGGATGTTCGACATTTTGGTCACTTTCCAACACAACCTAAAGTCAACCTAATATCAACGTCATTTGATGTTGTTATTGAACAAATAACATTGTCTTTTGACTCTGGCTAGACAATCTAACCTAATGTTGATGTCTTATGATGTTGTGCGCCTGCTGGGCAATTACTCGATACACTACAGAATGTTACGTTTACACACACATGGACAAATTACATATAAACGCATCAGCTTTTAAAAGTGTAATACTCACTGTAATAAAGTTTACGGCCCTTTGGCCGCCGGAAAGAAGGAGGCGGAGAACCGACAGAGCTTTAAAATATTTATTAATAACAGTGACGGCAGCTCCTCACGGAGACTGCCGTCTAAACCAAAACAAACGTAAAATATGTCCGGGCCCGGTCCTCTCTCGGCTTCCTCTGCCCTCGTTTCTCCTTTTATGGTCCAGAGCTCCTTCCGTGGGATCCGAGGCAGGTGCGCACCGCAGGTGTATCCACTTACGCAATGCCCCCTCGCCACACTCACTACTCTTGAGTACTTTTGAAAGGGCTACTTTTTACTCTTACTTTGAGTATTTACAACAGATACTTTTATTCTACTTACACTACATTTTTAGGCAAGTAATGGTACTTTTACTTGAGTATGTTTTATCAGTACTCTTTCCACCACTGATAATGTGAGAATGAGAGCGGTAAATGTGCTGTGCTGATGAATGAATGTATCTCTTTATCTTAGTGTGTGTGATTAGCTGAACAGACTGTAACGAGTCCACTGCAAGCCTTTACCCTGCAGATTAAGTGCTTTATGCATAAGATGTACACTTCTGTTATTAAAGGGCATCTATGATGAAAATTATGTTTTGTAAGCTGTTTGGACAGAATTGTGTGTGTGTATTAAGGGTGTCACGATCCTCTAAATTCTCGATTCGATTACATTTTCGATTCTAAAGGCACGATTCGATTCGATTTTCGATTATGAATAATTAATTAATTAATGACCAATTAATTATTTGTAGCCTACCGTTTAAACTACCTGACCTGCATGGTCTTTGTTTTACCCATAAACAAATCATACAGTAAATGAATAAAGGCAAGTTACACACATAATTACCTCCTGTCAATCACTTTTTCTGCGGGACTCGTGAATAGGCAGTGATCTGTGTCGTTAAAATTGCGACGGTAAAAAAGACGCACAACCAACAGGAACCAGCCAACAGTATCTGAGGTGTTCGCTAAAATGACTAAGTACAAGTGAGTGAAAGATTGAAGCAGTCCTCTGACTGCCTGGACCTGCTGTCTCGAGCACATGGCTGTGTATGCGTCTGTGTCTGTGTGGTCACGTGATGTGCATTTTAAGGAGGGCTGCTCAGAAATGCTACACGCCACTGTGGATGTCAAATCGTTGTCGTTCTAAAATGCCATTTAAAAACAAAGACAGTGTAAACAGGGCCTGAGTGTGTACTTTTCGCTAGCGGATTTGCAACGGGAGCGGGCGGAGGATCGCGATGCCGGTGTTGTCTATCGGACGAACCATACGTAATATGTACATAGCAGAGCTTGCGAAACTGTTTTTTTTTTGTCGACAACACGAACGTTGTCAACATAACTCAATGGAAATCCAAAATGCTTCCACACCAGCGACTTCATTGAAAGAGGAGAGGGTTTAAGTTCTGTCGACGGGTCTCCTGCTTCTGCAGTTTAACAAGCACTTCAACAAGCCTGTTATTTTCCCGCTTGGCAAGCCAAGCTGACGTGACATGGGGGCGTGGCAGCATCGACGATTCTATTTTTTGATTCGATAATCGAAATTGAGCATAAATTTCGATCGATTTCGATTAAAAATCGATTAAAATCGATTAATAATCGAAATCGTGACACCCCTAGTGTGTATAGTGTGTCCACTGTCATATTGGAGTGATAGAAACACAAAAAGTCGATTCCGCTGTGGCGACCCCTGATTAATAAGGGGACTAAACCGAAAAGAAAATTGATGATGAAATGAATGAATGAGGGGCGAGGCAGTGGTGCAGTAGGTAGTGCTGTCGCCTCACAGCAAGAAGGTCGCTGGTTCGAGCCTCGGCTCAGTTGACGTTTCTGTGTGGAGTTTGCATGTTCTCCCTGCGTTCGCGTGGGTTTCCTCAGAGTGCTCCAGTTTCCCCCACAGTCCAAAGACATGTGGTACAGGTGAACTGGGTAGGCTTAATTGTCCATAGTGTATGAGTGTGTGTGTGTGGATGTTTCCCAGAGATGGGTTGCGGCTGGAAGGGCATCGGCTGCGTAAAAACTTACTGGATAAGTTGGTGGTTCATTCCGCTGTGGTGACCCCGGTTTAATAAAGTGACTAAGCCGACAAGAAAATAAATGAATGAATGAGGACATTTAGTTCTCCAGACTGTTTGTTTTGATAAATAAACACAAATATTGAAGCCTTTAGTTGACCGGTTACACTGCACTTAAATGAGATTATCCTCCACTTCTTGTTTTAACGTTTATTTGTCTACATCTGGCTGAACGATTCGTTCTTTCTGCTTGTTTCCTGCTCAAAAAAAACAAAAACATTCATATATTTTTTGCGCTGTGGATGGTAAAACTGTCAAATGAAATTGAAAACTTAATTGACTCGGCTTTCCTCAGGCTTCCGAGTGAAATTCATCTTTTGTGCACGGCAGATGTATTTGAAGTGAAAATTGCAGTGACCTCTGTGCATACTAATGGTGCACGCTTTGTCTTTGGCATGGTGAGAGTGCCAGATGGGATGATGCCGGGATAACATGTTTAAGCTCATCATTTTGTTGTGCTATCATCTAAAGTGCCCAGTCAATCTATCCTTTTGTTGGTTTCCATAGATATAGATACTTGTGTTAAATTATGCACAGTGTTTGCATAATGCATAAAACCAGCAGCATATAGTTTATTGGCTTTTTAAAAATATATTATGAGTCACTGCAAAGTGGAGCAAGATAAATAAACACAGCAAATAAATTAAGAAATAATAATTAGATGTCTGTTGTGTTTATTTTGTAGACCTAATCTTACAGGGACAGTTCATTCAAAATCCTGTCTTCTCTTGCAGGCCAGGTTACTGTGTTATATTATGCAATTCTGACTCTTAAATTTATCTTATGGACAAGAAGTATGTCAGGCAACACAAATAAATTCAGAAATAATTACATGTCTGTTGTGTTCAATTAGTAAATCTAGTCTTAAAGGGCCAGTTCAACCAAAATCCTGTCTTCTCTTAAAGGCCATGTTACTGCATTATATTATTCCATTCTGACACCTAAATTCATGTCAAAGACAAGAAATGTCTGACAACACAAGTAAATGAATAAATACTGCAATTAGATATCTGGTATGTTCATTTAATAGACTGAGGCCCCGTTTACACTAGTGCATTTTAGTTTTAAAACAGCGTTTTAGATCAAAAACGATCCGCGTCCACACTAGCGTTTCACCTAGCGTTTCTAAACATATCTCCGTCCACACTACGCCACCAAAAACGTATATCACGTGACCATTCCCGCACTCTGGGCATGAGCGTTCTAGTATAAACAGGAAGCATGTGTCTTGCTCGGCATTTGGTTATTGTTAGTCAACAAACGCCGGTTGAACAATGAACGCGATGGCAAAGAAAGCAAGAGAGGTAATTTTGTGGACAGACGACGAGGTCGAGTTGTTACTAAATAAAACAAATGAATAACTGCACAATGGCGCCTAAACAGACAATAGTGCAAACAACGCTCCCATTTCTGTGTCCGTGTTGTTGTTTACAGTGAAGGCCGGTCTGCTGTCTTCTGGTAGCGTTAAAGCCTTGTGTTATGGTCATGTGATAGGGGCTTGACGAAGAAGGGAAGGATACGCAATGACACAAAAGCCCCAATCAGGTAGCGAATCTCAACAGCCCCGCCTCCGTTTTCAGATGTCTCCAATTTCCCTCATCCACACTGAGATGGAGCAGCAGCGTTTTAGAATGACGGCATCTCCAGCGTTTCCAGTCCGTTTTCGGCGCTCGAAAACTCTGGCGTTGTGTGGACGAATGGCGTAACCGTAGCAAAACTTTTCAAACTAAAACACACTAGTGTAAACGGGGCCTGAGTCTTAAGGGCCAATTTACCCAAACTAGAAAAACCTGTCTTCTCTTTTAGGCCAGGTGTTATATTTTTCAATTCTGACTCCTAAATTCCTCTCATTGACAAGAAATATGTCTGAAAACACACATAAATTAAGAAATACTGTAATTTCATGTCTGTTGTGTTCATTTAGGACTGTAGCCCAAGTCTTAAAGGGCCAGTTCACCCAAAATAGAAAATCCAGTCTTCTCTTATAGTACAAATCCACTTACTCACACACTCTATAGTCCTATTCCATTTATAACACTGTAAACTTTGCAGGCCGATTAACTTTAAAGGCATTTTTAAAGTGTTCTATAACATAATGGGATGTTTCTTTTCCCAAGTGCACATTAAAAATGTCAAAATGAAAGCAAACATTCAAAAGGGATCTGCTTTTTTAAAGTATATAGCTTAATTTTAATACTAATATTAATAATGAATATAATAAATTATAATATTATTTATATTGCTGACTACTGTGGGACTGTGCAGTGTCCAACTAAGCATTTTATTAGGCTACTCTCATTTGAATCCCTAACTAAAAATAAATGTGGAAACGACTGGCGGTTGCATCTCTGCTAAAATTTAACGGCAAATTTCTTTAGTTTTTTTTTTCCTTCAGAGCTCAAGAGAGTTGTATTTATACAATTATTTAATCAGAACATGTAATGAACTAGAACCTAAAGTTTATTGATAAACTTTGATGTTGGCTTGAGAAAGCCAACGTGACTGCGCGCTAGGACTGGGAATGGCAGTTGGCAGGAAGCACGACGGCGGTAGCTAAGTGGTTGCTAGGCAGTTGCTAAAACAATTATGGCATTGTTAGGTGGTTGCTAAGCAGTTGCTAAATGGCAATGCTCGTGTACATGTTTGATCAAATGCTAATACTTAGGCGGCATTTCTAGCATATGTTATTGCATTTAGATAATCATTCATAGCATGTAGCTAATCGCTATTAGCACTTGGCTTCCATTATCATTATTACCATGCATAGTACACAGGAAGTCCCATTTGCTAGCATGAGTCAAACAAGCCAATGCCCAGATCCCTACGATGTTCTGATGTAGAGATATTGCTATTTTTAAATGGTTGCTAGGTTATGCTGTTTTATTGCTATGGAGACATTTGACAGGTTAGTGATAATACATCAAAGCTTCTTGGCAATATGAGTGATCTTAATCAACCCCGATGATTCTATGACAGTCTTTGAGTGTCAAAAACTGGACTTGAACATTATGTATTCCTGGTGTTGGGTTGCGGCTGGAAGGGCATTCGGTGTGTAAAACAAATGCTGGATAAGTTGGCGGTTCATTCCATTGTGGCGACCCCTGATTAATAAAGGGACTAAGGGAATTAACATTATGTGAAAATGGCTTGCCGTATTTTTTTAAAAATACAATGCTTAATAAGTGTGAAAGTGATACATGCAAAAATGGCTTGCCATATCAGTAAAAAATATGGAGTTTAAGTCAAAAATGGCTTGCCATATTATAAGAAAAATAATGCTTAAAAATTATTTATTGGAAATCTATAAGTATGATAAACCTTAAAGATACAGCAACAAAATCTAACGCATCTAAATACAGCTTTTGGCCAAATTTGGGGCTTGAATAATATTTTTATATGCTCGGATTATAATTTTTTTTTTTTTTATTAAAAAAACAGTAAGTCTTATAGGCATGATGAGATATAGCAACAATCTTGAATGTAGAAGGCATAGTTTGACCACATTTGGGCCTTGTGGCATGAACGGCCTAGGAGGAGATACATTTGTTTTCAAGGACAGAGTAGCATAACAGTATGTTGGCTTTCTCAAGCCAACATAATTAGGCTGCTCACCTTCATGTCATCCACTAGTCCAGTTTTCTCCCATGTGAGTTTAGAGAGTACTTCCGCCGCTGCGTGCATGTTAGGGGCGCACCCTAATGCTGGGGCCAGATCTCTGGACTATAGCGTTAATTTCACAGTTTTCATAATTAAATAGCTTTTTCATAATATGAAATATCTAAATGTGTGTTCTGAAGGTTGGAATGACGGCAGTGTTATGAATTTTCAGTTTTGTGTGAACTAATCCTTTATGAAAACTGAGAGGGCAATGCCATCCCCCCACCAAATTTTATTAATTTTATGACTTTCTGGACTCGGCCGAGCTTGACTTGGATGTTAAGGACTTGGACTGAAGTCTGACCTGACCCCTTTTGGACTCAGACTTGACTCGACTGGTTAAAGGGCCATGACACCCCCCACTTTCGGTTCAGGTCTACCTCAGAATTTTTTCAAAAGGGGCATCATGATGGGCGTGGAGCTCCTCAATCAGAGGCAGGAGTGGGCGTGGCCAGCAGAGGAGAAGGAGGGGAGCGAACAACTGTTGTCAGTCGGCTCACATAATGAGACACAAACCGTGAGGAGACGCATGATTTTATAGTTTACAAAGTTAAAATGCAAAGAAATAAACAGTAATTGAATGCCCTGCAACATTTGTTATTCGTAATTTCATAGACAGATAACCACAATCTATGTCATTATAAAGATAATCGTGTTCATATATACACTATAAATAAAAATGCATCTTTTCCCCCAATCCCTGTGTCTGAGTGCAAACTTAGTACAGCCAACACAATCCTACGGCAATTCTTAACTTTTTAACTTAGTGGCTAATTCGTATAAATTCGTAATTCGTAATCTAATTCATACTATTTAGTACAATTTGCTCATCACCCAATGATGGTTGGGGTTAGGGGTGGGGTTAGGTGCCACCCATCCTTTTTAAAATCGTACATTTTCGTAGAACTGAACTACGTCCGAATTAGCCACTAAACTGACAAAACGTAAAAATACTTTCCTCGTGAGATTAGGCTGGTACAGCAGGTTTCTTGCCCTGTTTATTTTAACCATTAGCCCTGCTGGTAATCTAGAAGATTTAGGCAAACAAAGCAGCACGGCGATGTGTCTAAATGTGAACGAACTCCTGATAAAAGACAATGGCCTCCATTCTCTAACCCTCTTAATGCTCTCCCGACAAAAATGCTTGCTACACACAAACAGCTTTGCTGTATCGGCCCTGACAGCATCATGGGAAAAACATGCAACAAACCCCGTGGATCATGGAAACATACACATACGACCCTTCATGAATGGCTGAATACTGTGTGCCGTGGGTCCGTGGACGCAGTCTCACCCAGTCATTAACGTGTCTCACAGCTTGGCACTGGCAGGTCTGTCTTGCCTTTTGAAAGCACGTGCAGTCATGAATAACTAAGAAACAGGCTCTTCTCATAGAATAAGAAAACTCCGCTATGAATATTAATGTGAACTCAACGCGTCATCTTTGCACTTGCAGTTTTGCGCTGCGTCACCGATTTTGATCCGCCCCAAAAATCATTTCAAACCCCAAAGACGAAATTAGCTGACAAAAGCTCAAAATGATCCAGTTTCCCCCACAATTAAAGCTGACAGGTGCTAACATTGTCTTAACTGATGCTCAACACACACACATCTGTTAACATCTCAAAAAAAGTACTCAAGGGTTTCGTGAACCTTTAAGGACTTGATCTTGACATGGACTCAACAAAGGTGGATTTGACCCCAACACTACTATACAGTTTATTGTATTGTATAAAAACAAAATAGGTGTAAATGCCAAATTGGACTGATATTGTGTCTGCTAAACCTGACTTTACTCACCCTCATGTTGTCTTACGCCCCATTCACACAGGGCGTCAGTGTCAACGCTTCCTATTCACTTTGAATGGGAGACGTCAAGCGTTGCGGAACTGCATTGTGGATCCGTTGGCACCGCTTCAGAGGCGTTGCCCGCTGCAGAAGTTGGGACCAGCTCAACTTTTCAAGCACTGACGGAATCGTCAGCCAATCAGATCGCTGTATGCAAATACACATGCTAGATAGTGGCCTATTGCTGATTGAATTTCATTGGCTGACGCTGCTATGACTATCGCTTCAGCCCCAATTTCAGACACGCCTTCAGTCAAGCGTTGACGCTGAAGCCCCATGTGAATGGGCCGTTAGGTGTTTGTAAAAAAAAAGTGTCAGTGTTTTTGCCTCAACAGTGAAGGTAAATGGATTCCAGTATTGTTTTACAGGTTTGCAACGACATACGGTGAGCACACAAAGGTAAAGTATCCCTTTAAGGCTACATTTTACTTATAAAGACATTTACTAAGCAGTGATTTAACGCACATTACCGATACTTTAGCTGCCGCTCTCCAGATCTCATGAGAGATTTATTTCCCAAAGTATCTGATTTCTAATCTAATGTAGAACAGATGGAGCGGACGCATTGACTGCAGCACAGGTGTGGGAGAAACGCTCTTCATTACAGGATCAGGTGTCTGCGCTCAGCTCAACAGTTGGATTGTGATGCGTCTGAAAGTTTGATGAAAACAAACGTGCCACTCCTCGTGCTGCATGCTGCATCACTGCGCAAGCGTCCCCATGGTAACAGACATGCCAATGCTCTCTGTTTTTCTCTTCTCTTCTCTTCTCTTCTCTTCTCTTCTCTTCTCTTCTCTTCTCTTCTCTTCTCTTCTCTTCTCTTCTCTTATTCAGCCTTTGTTGGTGATGTAGGATGGAAAGACGACCCAAAATGCTCTCAAACCTGTTGCTAGGGGCAACTGCTCATGACTGCAGAGCTGACAAAGCAGGATGCAGAAATTGCTCTTGTTTAAATATGGCTGAACACATATTCTATGGAACACAATGAACTGGTCGATGTTCAAGGGACATTTCTAGGACACAGCAAGTATAAACTGGCTTAAATTGAGAGTTATGCAAATGACATGCTGATGTGTGTGATATTTATTGTCTAACATAATATAACTATGCTTATATATAACTAATAACCTTAAAGGGGTGGCCCAGAGTGTAATGTTAAGGCTTGGCTGTGTTTATAAGATGTGATGCAAAGTGTGCTCATGCTTCACTTGTAGAAAATCAGGTTATTTGTTCATATCTTTAATTATATTCGGCTACTCAGCTAACATGAAAACCCCTGTCATGTTTCCTAGTTTCTCTGAAAGGCCCGCCCACGAGAGGCTCTGATTGGTCAGCTAACATAACATGCTGTGATTTGCATATTGGCTCCATGTCACCAGGAAAAGCATCATCGTAACCATCGTTAGCCAACTAAGGTCGCAAGCCTTCTAGTACAGAAGCCAATCAGAGATCGATATTGAATGACAACCCTCCGGGGGAGGGACTCAGACCAGACATGAGTTTCTTCACATTTTGTGTAATACGAACATTTAGAAATGAAACTAATGGCTCATTTCCACTGACGGCTACAGTATGGTACGGTTCGGGTCAGTATGGGTCACCATTATCACGCTTGCGTTTCCACAACCAAGAGTACCCTTTTGGTGGGCGGGGTATACGACAGAGTTTAATCGACATCATTCTCACTCGAATAAATGTCAACAGTAAAGCTATATGGATCGTTCACAAATCATATGAGAAGCACTTCTCACAAAACAGATGCTTTACACACATAAATGCTTGTGTATAAATGTTTATTACTAACTTTTCTATGAACATGATTTGATTATAATTGCAGATCAATGATAGTGTGAAATATCCAACCCAGCTCATTCTGGAAACATAGCCCCACGGACATTTCTGGAGGCCGTGAAATACATCCCGGGAGGATCGTATTTGTGCAGTTTTTGTTTTTCGCGAATCCACGAGAGGCAGCTGTACGCGCTTTTTCACGTCTCGAACACCTCTCGCGAGCTTGCGTCGTTCGTGCCCGTGCTGTTCTCGCGTAAAAAGCCGGCGGAGGCTGCTGTCAAGCGACTGTCTGTCCGACTGACTGAATGACTGAACGATTGCCGACCCGGCCACCCTCCTCCTCCATCTTTCTTAAACCCAAGCGAAGATTTACGAAAGCCGTCCAGAAAAAGAAAAGCCCTCGTCTGATTTTGACCGCATTTTCGGATTTCACCAAATCCTCGCCGTGTTGTTCACTCATTCGCTTTTTTTTTTTTTTGGATTCTGTTTTTGTCCTGATTTCTGGAACTGCTGTTCCCCAGACTCAAACCCGATTGTCGCGGTCGGCTCCTCCTCCTCCGGGCCTCCGTTCCGCTGACGTAACACGACGAGCTAACTGGACAAACTGGTTGCGGCGGGAAAGCCCTCCACATGGAGGTGAGCCATCAGCCCAGCGAGCTCAAAGAGGAGTGGTCTCACATCACCCCGTAGCGTTCGCTTGGAAAAACTAAATGCAGCTATACGTACCTCCCGCCATGTAAATCGTAGTCTCCAGAAATGTCCGTGGGGCTACGTTTTCAGAATGAGCTTGGGTTGGAAATAGCCCACTGTAACGTCTGCAATTATATAAAATAAATATATAAATGCAACATGTATGAACACATACAGACCCGTACAGTCTTCAATATGTTACCAGCTACAAAAAAACTCCACACAATATACATTTAGTCCTTATTTAGGTTCATAAACAACATGCAATATAGCCCACAGTCAGTGCAAACCTCTCATCTGTGTCTGTAGTCTTCAGCAGCACATGTAGCCTCTGTTAGAGAGTAACTCCATCATTCAGAGTTTATAATAGTCCAAAAGGTGATGATAAACATGGCAGTTTGTTCGTGATTCACATTGCTGAAACAATTTACTCCTTTGTTTTGTCGAGCTTCTCCTTTGTTTGCTGTGCTGATCTTAGCAAAAACAGTCAAAGAGTGACATCTGGTGGCCATAGGAATAATTGAGTTGTATTAAGTTTGTAACTCTAGATTTGTGCCTCTGGTTTTGCCGTAGTCAATGTTGCAATGGAGGACATTGAACGGAGCTGTATTTCACTGACATGCTGGTTTATGTTACAAAAACTCCTGAAAATATAAGTCTGTGAGTATTTTGTTTGATATTTTTCTTCATTTGGAGTGTAATCTAAAGAAACATGTATAGAAATGACCTTTCCTAAAAGATAAAACAAGATTACAAGATTATGCAAAGCTATATGTTAAATCTGCATTTAATGCCTAAATTGCAAGTATAAGATATTATTTGGACACTCTTTTTTGTATGTTTAGTTTTACACTACTTCTTTCAAGTAAAATACACTCATTGGACATCTAGCGTCCGAGTCTTTCGTGGAGGAACCTGTTAGCCATCTGCCAAGCTAGCCAGGCACAAGCACTTCAACAGTCATCCTACTAGGGGCAGAATATACGCGCTTCACTCTCGCGTTTGTCCTTTTCTTTATGAAAGGATCAGATAATGGAGACAAACATCGAAACTGCGTTACAGCGAGTGACAACTGACACCTTTTCTGTTCAGCAGTTTGGAACCAAACAAAGTTGAGTAAATGACACAATCTTCACTACTGAGTAAAATACACCATAATTAGGTTTTCCTAATTAAAGATCTTTTCATTTAGTTAATAAAGCCACTTTGTTTTAATCATGTCCAATAAAGCTTATAATTATAAGCAGGTTTTCTGTCCCAAAAGCAGATATTACAAACACGGATCACACTAAGTCGATTCACCTCAACAGCGTTGTTTTGACAGTGTGCTCAATGAATTAACAGACTAGGATGTTTTTGCAGTGGATAATTACCAACAGATGTTTAGAAAAGGGTTTTGTATCCTTCAGATGGCAGATATAAACAGAGCATTCACTATTTCTCCTCAGTTTTAAAAAAAATTCTCTTAAACCCAATTTAATTTCTGTGCATATGCATGAGGGTCAAAGACAAGACGGCTTGGTGTCTGCATCAAATTAAATTTACACACACAAAAAAGCATTAAAAGCATTTTAAATGCCAGTAAAAGTGTCTAATTCAATGTTTTAAATAACATTTGGGTTATTAAAACGTCAAAATGGGTGAAGTAATATTTGGAATATTCACTGTGCAAAGTAAAAATGAAGCAACATGCCTATTCTGACCTGTACTTAAATAAATAAATAAATAAAGTGGGCTTCACAAACCACATGTAGAAACCCTATTCTCTTTAATGCACCTGACGCTTTATCTAAACTCCATCTTACAAGAACTCAATAATGAAAGTGATGTTTACTATAAATGTACCACAGTCATGTTGCTCTGCTTACCAAAGGTGGGTAGAGTATCCAAAATCTACACTAAAGTAAAAGTACAAGTACTTGTGGAAATTTTTACTCAAATAAAAGTAACAATCTTAAATGTTACTCGAGTAAAAGTAAAATGAAAAAAATTACTCAAGTAAATAGTTACTAGTTACTTTTCATTATATATATATGTGTGTGTGTTTTAAAACTGCCAAATATTAGCTAAGGTAAGTGTAAGATTTTTTTTAATGGCTTTTTTGTTTTAGTTTTTTTCAGGACAACAGTATCTCCAGCAGGAAAGATATCTAAAGATGTCGTTTTAAAGAAATCTGTGTTTTTGAAACTAATGAAGACAGCAGAAGTGAATGATTCATTTGAATGACATGCTTACTCTTACATAATAATTTAAATGTTTGTTAAAATAAACTATATTGTGTTCAAAGAGGGAAAAATGTATTAATTTTTTTTTACCCAGACATTTAAAAAGATTATATTGTAGAGAAGTAATCCCAATACCAAAATATCGTGATTTTTTTAATCTATAATTGATGTGGGGAACAGGGGCCTCATGCATCAACGCTGCGTACGCACAAAAACTTTGCGTTTGCCAGGTTTCACGTTTGGATTTACTAACTATGAAATGAACGTGAGAATGTGCGTTGACCCACGCCAACTTCATGCCTGGCGTACGTGTGTTTCTTGTGTGTGTTTGTTTTATTTCCATTGGCGACTCCTAGAGGCAGTTCTGTTAAATTGCACACTACAATGTATCTTTGAGCTGTGCAATGGCAGCTGTATGGGGCGGAATCATCCTCATGTCTAGCAGGTAAATAAGGTTTCCATACCATGCAGTTGACCAGCCAAACATTAAAGCGCAATTTGCAGCGCTCGCTGGTTTTCCCAATGTAATCGGAGCGATCTACTGCACGCACATTGCTATAAAGGCGCCATCTAAAGACGAATTTGCAAACATGAACCATTCAAACATTTCCATTCAATAAATGTGCAAATAATATGTGATGCTCAAATGTGCTTAACATAATACACACACTTATTAATGATTCCTACTTGTCTTCCTCGTGATGAAGAGTAGGCCAAATCTGACATGTAGTGGGGGAAAAAAGAAGAATGAGTTCATCAGACGCTGGATTCGAACAGAGTTCATGCAAGAATGTGTCAAAACATGTTACCATGTGCTTTACTAGCTACACCACTCACGCTGCTATAGACACTACAAAATTTTACACCTTTAGATCGGACCATTTCTTTTTTAATTCACTTACAGTGCGATGTTCAGACCCAACTGCATTAACCGCATCAGCTAAACTCTCCCACTCTATTTTTTTCCTTTGTTGTTAATTCCGGAGGACAAACTTGCAAATAACACAGTTTTTCTCCGGTCTACCTCCGAAAGCAGCACCTCCAAATCACATTCTGTTCAAAAGTTTCTCTTTTGCTTGCTTTTGCCATTGCTTTGTCGTTTGGTTTTGCCAAAGTAGAGTCATTAGCATATTCATACGGGGGAGGAGGCAGGGAGGGGTTTTGCACTCATGCATGTGCGCTCAGTTTCACGTTGTTTCGGATGTACAAAAGAGAATAGGATTCAGCGTATGCAGTGTTTCATACATCAGAATTTTTTACTGCGGACGCACATTTACAGCTTTATCCATACACAATGTTTTAGTATGAGTTCAATGCAGGTCTTCGTACATGAGGCCTCAGATTTCTGAGCTTTTGCTTTAATTTCACAATTTTCATAATTAATTTTGCTTTTTCATATTATGAAATATCTAAATGTGTGTTCTGAAGGTTGGAATGACGACAGTGTTAGTAATTAATGACATAGAAATTTCAGTTTTGAGTGAATAATCCTTTATGAAAACTGAGGGGAGTGCCATGTCAAAAGATGATAACAGCCTTCTGAGCCCCATTCAATCGAGTAATAACACTCAAATCAGGTGCTCGAACCAGTCTGAGCCACCCTAGTTTTCAAAATTCATTCATTCATTCATTCATTCATTCATTCATTTAATTATTTATTCATTTACCTTTCGGCTTAGTCCCTTTATTAATCTGGAGTTGCCACAGTGGAATGAACCGCCAACTATTCCAGCAAATGTTTTACACAGGAGATGCCCTTCCAAAAACACTCCTTCACACTCATACACTACAGCCAATTTAGCTTATCCAGTTCACCCATAGCGCATTTGTTTGGATTGTAGGGGAAACCGGAGCACCTGGAGGAAACCCACACCAACTCAGGGAGAACATGCAAACTCCACACAGAAACACCAACTGACCCAGCCAAGCTAGTGACGTCCAATCAGAGGTAGCATTAGACATTCTTATTGTCCGTCATGTTGACGAAGAGGGTTGTAAAAATTACGTCATAACCTATTAATGCCAGTCATTTAATTTGCATATTTTTAAATCACATTTTTCATTCATATTTTAATCATGAACTTGCACAACTGGCATATAAGCTAAATTATTAATTAATTTATTTGAGAAATGAATTAACAAAAACTCTAACTCTAATTTATTGTTCAACAATTTCATGTTTTTTTTTCGCACTGCCAGCGGAGGGCATTAAAGCACGACCATTTGTGCCTGAATACAGGCAGATGTAAACAACAAAATATAATTCCGACTGATATAAGAACATAACTTAAAAATATAACGATTCAGACGATGTTCTGTAGACCTATCTGCCTTAACTCATATCTTCCTCCTGTTCCGCGTCGACCTGAACTGGGTGCTGGCCGGTACATAATCAAACGCATCAAGGGAGACTGATGCAGAGGCAATTGTCATTAAATTCTGTGGGCTCTATTTTGACGGTCCATGCGCAGAACGCAAAACGCAGGGCGCAAACGCTTTCATGGCGTGTCAGATGCATTTTTGCTAATTTAAGGACGGGCATATCCGCTTTGCGCCATGGCGCATGGTCTAAAAGGGTTGAGTTTATTTTATTAATGAGTTATAATTAGAGTTTCAATTAGAGTCTCATCTCCCATTCCCTTTAAGAGCCAGCTGCGTCGCGCCATAAGCGCATTTGCTATTTACAGGACGTAAAGTAAGTGTAAGTGGAAAATCTGAGCATTTCACTAGCAAACAGTTAACAGTTTTTTTTTAACAGAAAACTGTTAAACAGAGCATCTACTGTGTGAGAATGAGAGATAATCGATCTACTTTCACTTTCGCTCTTGGATAGGGAAACCTTTACGCACAGACATCAATTAGCCTATAAATAATTAATTTTGTTTGTTAAGCGCAAATATTCATTTCAAAACTATTTCTAAATTCAGTTCTAATTTCCAGCAAATGAATAAATTAATAATAATAATAATGAAGTGTGCTCAAAAACCTGAGTTATATCCTAAAACACATGCTGTGCTCCATATGGTCTAAAACCTGACAGGTGGACAAATCTTAGCTTGTTTTTAATAAAACAAATATAAATATGGATATAATAAATAATACTGCTAATAATAAGAACAATATACAAAAGCAAATTGTTATGAATAAACTGAAAAAGTCTCCCGAGATGAAGAAGACATAAAAGCAGTGATTTTTCATATTTATGTAGGCTAGAAAATAATATGTTTTGTAATATTTTAATTCTTTATATTTATATTATATATCTATTCTTATTATATCCTATATATATCCTTAATATAAAAATGTTTTCATATGTAAACAGGGCTCAACAATAAGGACTGCCCGGTGGCCTGGGGCCAGTGTGAAAGACACTCGGGACAGTAGACAGGATTGTTACTGGCCCCTATCGGCCAGTCACGTTGAGCACATTTTTTTTTTTTTTTTTTTTTTTGTTGGTAACCTGGTAACAACCCATACAGCGAAAAGATGGCAACGTGGCGGCAAAATTAAACAATGAGGCTAAAAGAAAACGTCTTGTTCTAAAGTTCTAAAGTTCTAAAGCAGACAACTACATGGGAACAAAATTAAGAAACTGAAAAAAAAAAAAAAAAAAACAGTTGTCAGTTTGGCAAGCCATTTTTATAAAAAAATTATTTAGAATTGCATTAAAATACCAGCACATTTTTCATACTGCTCTTTCATTTGCATAAAATCTTGAATTTTGCTCATTATACATTTATTAACATATTTAAAATGTTTAAATTCTAGATTCACAGGCATAATTTTGCCATTATTTAAAATATGTGACTAAGAAATAGATATTAACTTTTTAGTTTTTTTTGGTGGGGCCAGTGAAAATTTTGGCAGGGCAAGTAAAAATCTCAACCAATGGCCCGATCGGACCCGTATAAAAAATCCTTAGCGTTAAACCCTGGTAAAGATATTTGCCTCTTGTGCGTTTTAAGCAGTGTGTAAGCGAGGCGCAACTCTGCGCCGGAGTTTAGACCGGGTTTGTTTTGGTCTAATGAAAAATCTATTTTAGTTTCTCAAAATAGCAACACGCCAGCGGTCCACCTCAGAACGCCTTCCTTTTTAGACCAGAACACCTATGAGCGCACATATGAGCGCTAATGCATTTGCTATTTAAACAGCGAAGCGCAACGTCTCAAAACGACTCTTGCGCCAAACTGAAACTACCAAAAGACTACTGCGCCAAGCCTTGCGCCACATTGTGCCGGGTGTATGATAGGGCCCTGTGTCTTTGGGCCAGAAAGTCGACTTCTCGTGACAATAAATTTTTTTTTCAAAGGCTGAAACCACATTCTGCTGCCACACTGGAGAATTACTAACGCCACTTCAGCGAAAGTGATTCTCTGAATGTGGGATTTACCGATCCTGCAAGCACTCGTTTCAGCTGGAATATCCTCAGCAAGTGCTCTTTCTGCACCAAGGGCGCTGCTGCACCCTTCTTTCGTAGTGCTCACAAACACGCTCCAAAACACCTGACCTCCTTGCTGCTAACAAAACAAGACAATTGCTAATTAATAAGCTCAATCGCCATCAGCTGGACAGGAGTGGGAATTACAGTTAGCTACAAATTACAATAGACCGCCCTCAGCATTATCCTTCAAAATGACGGATCACCTTCAGATTTTTCTGTCACTGCTGAAAAAAATCCGTCAATGATGGAAAATATTCGGTTAACGCGACCTCTGCCTCTAATCATTTATTGTGCAAATGATATGTGTGTTTAATTCTTTCTAAACACTCTATGATGTTTAGTAAGAAAACAAACAAACATAGGACTAAACAGTGTGCGTTCAAATATACAGGGAGGGAAAATAAGCAGCAGTGCATATTTATTGTTTTGATGCTTGAAAGCCTCTTTTTTTCCATCTTTGACCCGTGCACATTTAAGATCTGAACGTATCTTGAAGGCTGCGTGTTGACAAGGCTGTAAAATTCAGTAACCTCTGCATCTCTGCCGCCATGAGGACTCATAATAACAGAGAGAGCCCAAGCTGAAGTGAACGGTCAACCTTGACAGTGACCCCTTTTTTCTCCGGTCTCAGCGAGGAAGCTTCACTGAAGCATTACAGGAAAAAGCCATATACACTTGTGGAAGCTCTCCGCTTCTCCGTTTTACGTATTTATGTAGCTACAAGCATTTTATTTATGCATTTCCTCTGGCAGTAGGGCATCATAAGCGCGATCAGCGAGTGTTGTAATGGCACATCCAGCCTAATCATAAAGCCGAGCGATGCATTCTGATGTGCTTTTACAGCATACACAATTGATTGGCACATAAAACAGTGCATTAAGTGAAATGTGCACCATACCCAAAACTTGTACATCATCATAGAGTGACTCGCAGCGGGGTCTGAACATTACGGATATGAAGTTCTCACTGAGGTATAAAGATCTGTGGAAGTAACTTATCAACAGTGCTCTCGTAAAAACGGCCTCATCTGACAAACTCTTCCAGCTGAAGCCATGCGCTATTGTCTGTGTGGGTTCAGCGGAGAGTCGTATACGACAGTCACAATAATGGCAATAAAAATAACTGCAAAGAGGTTTTCTGAGCTGTCGGTGATTAAAGGTGCCCTTTCTATAGCACAAAGGATGAAGCAACCCAAGCTAAACTTGTTTCTGTCGTACTGGGTTTGTTTTATGAGCATGCACTAATCTCCAACCCAGCTCATTCTGAAAAAGTAGTCCAGCGGACGTTTCTGGAGACCGCAAAATACATCCCGGGAGGTATGTATTTGTGCAGTTTTTGTTTTCGTGAATTCGCGAAAGGTCGCTGTGTGGGATTTTTCGTATCTCAAACGTCTCTCGCGAGTGCCGTTCGCAGCCGTGCTGTTCTCGCATCAACCCACCAGAGGCCGCTGTCTGACTGACCGAATGATTGACTGGGCGACCCGCCAATAGGCTGACCCACCCTCCTCCTTCCCTGAACCCAACCAGTTTTACCGATTGACCCGCCCGCCCGCTCACTTCCCTAAACCCGAGCAACAATTTAGAAAAGCCGTCTAGAAAAAGAAAAGCCCTCGTCTGTTTTTTTGTTTTTTTACCACCCTGTTATGAACTCGTTCACTTTATCTTTTGGATTCTGTTTTAGGGTGCTTTCACACCTGTGAATCGATTCAGTTGTTCCGAAACAGAGATTAAAATTGTTACATTGTTGCTCTTTGCTCTTGGAGCGGTTCGCTTTCACACTGCAAAGTTTCTAATCGGAATAAAAGAGCTAAAACAAGTCACGTGCGAGTAAACTCTCCTTACATTGGTGAGAGTGTCAGGGTTTATTTTGCAGTGTCCCGCTCAGCTGTCAGGAGAGGTGGTGGTTTGGTGGTGATTGACAGGGTGTGCGCGCGTGACGTGTCTGAGGAGAGACGCGGTGGGGAGGGGTGAGAAGGGTGCGCGACGATGCCTATTTGAGGACTGGGAGAGAGACGCGAGATTACCGGGAGATCATCACTCGTTTGCGGGCATCCGAAGACTCGCGAAACTTCCCGCCCTACCCATAATTCTCTCTTCATATAGCCGTAAGCCTATTACATATCCATAAAACACTGTGATATAACCGCGCTCGGATCGGATCGCTTTCTCACTGCAATCGAACCACTCCAGGGTTCGTTTCAATCGAGCCGAGACCACCTCATTCAAGCGATCTCGGAGCGATTACTTTGGCGCGGAACAGAGCGCGATTGCCCTGTTCACATATGCCAATCGAACCGCGCTAACTGGGCAAACGAGATACGTTCCGAAACAAAAGTGTAGGTGTGAAAGCACCCTTAGTCTTACCTGGTTTCTGGAACCGCTCTTCCCCGGACTCGAACCCGGACGCCTTTGTCAACTCCTCCTCTCTGCATTTGAAGTCCACCGACGCACATGATGAGCTGACCGAACAAACTGATTGCGGCGGGAAAGCCCTCCACATGGAGGTAAGCTGTCAGCCGGCTAGCGCGAAAGAGAACAGCGCCACACCGCCCCGTAGCGTTCGCTTAAAAAAATGAAATGCAGTCGGCTCAATAGCATAGTGGTTAGCGCGCTGACATATGGTGCAATAGCACGTCAGGGCGTCGCGAGTTCAAATCCCAGCTCGATGACATTTCCCTACCCCCTGTCTCTCTCTCCCACTTCACCTTCTGTCTAAAATCTGTCCTATCTAATAATAAAGGCCAAAAATAAATCTTTAAAAAATAAAAATAAAAACAATGAAATGCAGCCATACGTACCTCCCAGGACGTATTTCGCAGTCTTCAGAAAAGTCCACGGGACTACGTTTTCAGAATGAGCTTGGGTTGCTAATCTCGTGTGCTGTTGATTGCTCTTAGTCAATCTATTGGTATAAGCTCCTCCCCATTAATTTTGGGCTTGGTCCCTTTATTTATCTGGGGTCGCCAGCTTATCAAGCATATGTCTTTTATGCAGGGGATGCCCTTCCAGCTGCAACCCATCACTAGGAAACATCCATACACACTCATTTACACACTTAAGCTTTTCCAATTCCCCTATAGCACATGTCTTTGGACTGTGGGGGAAACCGGAGCACCCAAAGGAAACCTACGCCAACACGTGGAGAACATGCAAACTTCTCACAGAAACGCCAGCTGACCTAGCCGAGGTCGAACCAGCGACGTTCCTGCTGTGTGGCGAATGTGCCAGCCACTGCGCCACCGTGCTGCCCTTCCCATTAGGTGCTTTTGCTAATTTAGACTAACAAGCCAAGTTAATGGGATAGTTCACCAAAGTGGGGTAATTCTGTAAACGTTTACTACCTCTTTAATCGCTCTTAATCGACTTGTTTCAAGCCTGTTTGAGTTTCTTTCTGCTGTTAAACACCAAAGGATAAAATAAATTATTCATTCATTCATTCATTCATTTTCTTGTCGGCTTAGTCCTTATAATTAATTCGGGGTCACCACAGCGGAATGAACCGCCAACTTATTCAGTAAGTTTTTATGCAGCGGATGCCCTTCCAGCCACAACCCATCTCTGGGAAACATCCACACACACTACAGACAATTTAGACTACCAATTTCACCTGTACCGCATGTCTTTGGACTGTGGGGGAAACCGGAGCACCCGGAGGAAACCGACGCAAACGCAGGGAGAACATGCAAACTCCACACAGAAATGCCAACTGAGCCAAGGCTCGAACCAGCGACCCAGCGACCTGCTTCGCCCTAAAATAAATTACATTAAAAAAGTTATATTTAAAAAGATGTTGAAAACTTATGGCCATTGACTTCCATAATACGAGTTTCTGGATGTAAATGGCAATTGGTTGCCAAATTTTGTATTTTTATATATTTTTTTAAACAAATGATCAAGGGCTTAGGTGTGTGTGTGCGTGTATATGTATATATATATATATATTAGTGCTGTTAAAATTGTAAAAAAAAATTTTAAAATTATGGAATTAACGCAGTGGCAGTTTTTTTCCTGTTGTGGTGGACATGTGTTTAACGTGAAGATAAATATGGATAAGACCAAGGAAGCACTTTTTGAAGGCAAGTTTCAGTATAAAACTATTAATGTCGCATCACCAGCCTCTCCAGAATTTCATCCAGAGTTTCATCTAATTTCGGGTGTTTTATTTTTAACTTTAAACTTTTGTTTTAATGGAATTGGATAGCGCATGACTCGGTGGTCCTTTAGGGTATTTAAAAATCGCAGTTTACATGGTAGACTCTTAATAAGAGTATTATCTTAATCATATTAAAAGCAGAGTATTGGTGTCCATGTGAATGAAGTGCCAGATGAAGTCACGAGCTGTCAAAGACAGCGCATTCCTCTGCCTTTCAGCATGCACCCTCCAATGTTTTATTAACTTTGACGTGCTTCCCCCTTAAACGTAAGTATCTGCCTCGCGTTGTTGTGTCAGAATCCTTGTGAAATTCAGCCATACTTTAGAACGCTTAGTTTAAGCAAATTTGATGAACGCGATCATGTGTGTTGAATCTGAAGGGAGTGGCTCCAGCTGCCTTGTCCTGTGCGTGTTGTGTGTGTAAGTGTGTGTGTTTGTGTCTGTGTGAAACTCATACATTTTTGGGACCAACTGAGGCAGAGTTAATGGTGAGTAAACTTTCATTTTTTGGTAGAACTATCCCTTTAAATGTCTTACAATAACAGCTGTCAGTGTGAAAACCTTGTCATATGTTGTTTTTGGATTACGGTAGGGGAAATAAGTATTGAACACGTCACCATTTTTCTCAGAAAACATATTTCTAAAGGTGATGTTAACTTGAAATTTTCACCACATGTTGGTAACAACCAAAGAAATTCATATATGCAAAGAAAACAAAGCTAATTATTTCACAAATGAAGTTATGCATAATGAAATGAAATGATGCAGGGAAAAAGTATCAAACATATAAAGAAAGGAAGGTGTAGAAATGCAATGAAAGACCAGACAGCAGCTGAAATATCTAGGTCTTCAGCAACCCTCTGCCCTTCCTTAGTGTAAATGAATATCAGCTGCTTCAGTCCAACATCTACATTAGCAGGAGGATGAAGATGAAACCAGGGTGGACATTTCAGCAAGACAATGACCCAAAACACAGGCAAATAAACTCTCAGATGCTTTCAGAGAAAGAAAACCAAGCTGTAGAATGGCCCAGCCAATCACCTGACTCCAATCCAATTGAAAATACAAAATAAAGCTCAGATTTGATAAACGAGACCCACAGAACCATCAAGATTTTTTTACGATACAATTACTTTTTGAATTCAATCCATTTATTAATTAATTACCAATTAATTAACGACCAATCAATTACTGTCATTGACTCATTTGCATTTGAAAGAGGAGTTCTGTTCATAATAAATACAATTGGCTGATTTGCATTTGAGGGGAGGGGCTTATCAATTAATTACTGCCAATGGCTAATCTGTATTTGATGGGAGGGGCTAATTGTGCTTGTTGAACAATTAGTGCTATTGGCTCTTCTGTATTCGAGAGGAGGAGCTTGTTGAACAATAACTACCATTGAATGATCTGCATTTGATGGGAGGGGCTTGAAAAATCAATAACATCCAATTGGCTCATTCACATTTGAGGGTAGGGGTCTACCAATTGGCTCATCTGCATTTAATGGGAGGGGCTTACTGATCAACTACATCCAATTGGCTGATCTGTATTCAAAAGGAGGAGTTTGTTGATCAATAAATGCCATTGGCTGATTTGCATTTGAGGGGAGGGGCCTATCAATCATTTACTGCCAATGGTTAATTTGCATTTGATGGGAGGGGCTTACCAATTAATTACTGCCAATGGCTAATCTGCATTTGATGGGAGGGGCTTGACAAATCAATAACATCCAATTGGCTCATCCACATTTGAGGGTAGGGGTCAACCAATTTGCTCATCTGCATTTAATGGGAGGGGCTTACTGATCAACTACATCCAATTGGCTGATCTGTATTCAAAAGGAGGAGCTTGTTGATCAATAAATGCCACTGGCTGATTTGCATTTGAGGGGAGGGGCCTACCAATCATTTACTGCCAATGGTTAATTTGCATTTGATGGGAGGGGCTTACCAATTAATTACTGCCAATGGCTAATCTGCATTTGATGGGAGGGGCTTACCAGTTAATTAATTTGTCGGTAGGAGTCTACCAATAAATTACATCCAGTTGCCTAAGCTGCATCTAATGGGAGGGGCTTATTGATCAATTACATCAAATTTGCTCATCATTTGAGAGGAAGGGCATATTGATCGATAACTGCCATTGGCGGATCTTCATTTAAGAGGAGGGGCTTATCAATTATTTAAATCCATTTGGCACAACTGTAAATGAGGGGAGGAGCTTATAAATCATTTACAGCCATTGATCAATTAATACCACTGGCTGACCCGCACTTGAGAGGAGGGGCTTATCAATAGTTAAAGCTAAGGCATTTCATCTACACTGTGGTCATGTGAGATCAACACTCATGCATACATCATATTAACACACACACATTCAGCACAATGTCCTTGAGAAAGGTCACGTATTAGAGTGCATATATTTTAGATTTCCTCTGGCGTCTCTGTGATTTAGTGTGAAAGACGCCTCTTCTATGGACTCTTCGGAAGAACAAGGTGATAAAAGGGAGGTTCCTTTAAGAGTGATTAGCGGCTAGGCTAGATTGCTTCAATTAGCGTGTAATCGTCTCTGACACTAGAGGTGAATGGCCTGACGCCTGAACGATTCTCAAATACCATCGCCCTCTGTACCCGTCTGAATATCAATGATTATTATGGTGGTCATGGTCCTCCAGGATATTTCTGTCCTTTGCGATGGCAGGATCGTATCTTTGCGTGTCACTTACATTATTTCACTCGCAGTCGTTTCAATGCCACCCTTCAAGAAACACTTCTGCTTCATCAAAGACAGATGTCAGCTTTTTGACTATTTAAAGGTCAGCAAACTGCATGATGCTTCAGGATTCACAAGGCGGAAAAACGAGAAAAAGAGACGGGTTTCAGTTTGGAATCATCAAGTTAAAGGTGAAATGTAAAGTAGGATCCAAATGCCTTCTAGGTATTTTTCTAATTGAATGCCACTCTTTTTTTCTTTTTTAAATTCCATATTCAATTATTGGCATAAGAATTTGAGGGAGGAAAATTAACATGCATTTTGAATGCCTCCTTTAAAACCATTGAACTGCATGCATTTTACCTCAAATATGATGTTCTCCATTATAGATTGACATTTTTCCAAATGCTTAAAATATTTTATATGTACATACTTTAAATAGCTTAAGTAAAAGAACACAGGGTCTTATGGAAATATTAATTTAATTTAGTTTAGTTTAATTTAATTTAATTGTTTTGTTGTTGTATGAATAAATGAATTAAAGAACAAAATAAAGAAATACATTACAATAAACTAAATAAGTGAATAGAACAATACAAGACAAATAAAATAAATAATTACAAAAATGTTCATTTAAAGGATTTAAATTTGACAGGATATTTATAGAAATATTTCAGTTTATTTTATTTTACATATTTTTTAAATGTTTAAATGAATCGATGAATTAATGAATAAAAAATAGAAATAATGAAAAAATAATTCAATAAAAATAATAAATTATAAATAAAGAAATAAATTAAAATAAAATAAAATAAATGAAAACATAAATGAATAAATAAATAATAATAAAAATAAATAAATAAATACATATAATAATAATAATAATAATAATAATTTACAGGATTTAAAATTTACAGAATATTTATAGAAATATTTCTGTTTATTTTATAAACAGAAATGATTTTCTGATTAACAAATTATTTTTCTAAATCTGTCAACATCCTTTTTTTCTGTTTAAATAAGGTATTTATTTTTAAACTAAATACAATAATTATTTGTCCGAAAAATTTGTAATTAATAAATAGTTATGTCATTTTGCAGGGTAAATATATATATATTTTTACCAGAATTTGTTGAATATCAGTTTATTGTTTAAAATAAACCATTAAGAAAATAAATAATAAATTCAAATAAAAATAATAAATTATGAATGTATCAGTAGATCAATTAATTACAAGACTTATAAAAATATAATATTAAATATTATATTAAAATATCTAATATTACCTTTACTTTATGAACATATAATGTTCTTACTTAAATAAATGTGTAAGAAAAATGAATAAATAAGAAAGAAAAACAAATGCAAATAATAAAAAAATGTATATATACATACATATATATATATATATATATATATATATATATATATATATATATATATATATATATATATATATATATATATATATATATATATATATATAGAGGATAAATAAACAAACAAAAAATAAATACATAAATAAATAAAAATAAACAACAAGACAAAGTATTAAAATTGTACAGGATATTTAAAGAAATTCTTTCTGTTTATTTTATTTTATTGTTGAATTAACCAATGAATTAACAAATTATTTTTCTAAATCTGGCAACATAGTTTTTCTGTTTAAGTTTGGTATTTATTTTTTAAAATGTAATAATGGACGTACTTTTAATAAATACAGTTTTGTATGTCTTTTTTTTTCTATGGTCAAATTAGATTTTACAACCAGAATTTGTTGAACCTCACTATATTACTTCATATTACCCAACTATATAAATACATGATATAAATACATAATGCTTTTTCTTAATAAAAAAAATAAATAAAAAAAATGATTAAGATACAAAAATAAATAATAATTAAATACAATTACAAATGATAAAAAAATAAAATAAAATTAATAGCCTAATGAAATCAACCAATAAATAAATAAATATTAAGAAATTTAACTATATTTTTACAACACATTTTATGAATTGAAATTTTTTTTTTTAAATACAACTACTTAATTTTCTCATGTTTGAATGTTTTTTTTTCTGAAACTCTCAGTCTGTTGACCCTGCTCCGTTTCTCTTCTTACATCCATATATAAGTATATTTATATTTTCAATTTGTGAGATGATAAGATATATTGTGATTCAATTTAACATTGACATTCAGATCATAATCTCCATAATCTCATAATCTCACGAATCTCAGGAGATTGTAATCTCATAAATTTCCTCTTGCAATTCCTCGAGCTCATTTGGGAAATCCTGCTCCGACACATAATTGCTTTAAATCATAGGTGTATGTGTCCACGTACAGCACAGATCTGATGAAGCCCCGAGGCTACAGATAAAGCAGTCTCAAGGAATTTATCCCAACATCATCTAAAAACTGAGTTTAAACATCTTCTTTCAGAGGAGCTGAGCATTATATTCACAGAGGGGTTGTTCAGATTCGAATCTTCCTCCACGCTATATATATATATATATATATATATATATATATATATATATATATATATATATATATATATATATATATATATATACATAAATAGATTAGGCAGCACGGTGGCTCAGTTATAAGCACTGTAGCCTCACAGCAAAAAGGTTGCAGGTTTAAGTCCGGGCTGGGTCACTTGGCATTTCTGTGTGGAGTTAGCATGTTCCCCCTTCACCCTCTGGTTTGCCCCACAGTTTAAACACATGCACTATAGGGGAATTTAATAAAATTAAATTGACCATAGTGCATGTGTGTGTGTGAGTGAATATGAGTGTGAGTGTGTATGGGTGTTTCCCAGTACTGGGTTGCAGCAGGAAGGGCATCCCCTGCAAAAATAAAAAAATATGCTGCAATAGTTGGCAGTTCATTCCACTCTGGTGACCTCTGATAAATAAAGAAATTAAGCCGAATAAATTGAGTTACTTTTTAACTGAAGTATATAGTAACTAAATATAATAAATAAATAAATAAACAAAATTGATTAATTACAAGACAAATAAATAAATAAATAAATAAATAAATACAAATAAAAATTAATACATACATAAAATAAAATAAAATTTAATAAATATAAAAATTAATAAATAAATAAATAAATAAATAAATAAATAAATAAATAAATAAATAATTATAAGACAAATAAAAAAATACAAATAGCTTAGTAACACATCATTTTGGTAGTTTTAGTGCATTTTGAATGTGAAATTTTACATTTATTTTAAAATTTTATCATTTAGCAGCTGCTTTTATACAAAGCGACTTAGAGAAGAGGATAAAAAACACAAATCACAAGAGTGCACCAATATTCAATTTAATAATAAAAAAAGGCAAAAGAGCCAAAAAAAAATAAAATTCATTTTTATTTTATTTTAATTTAATTTTATTTTATTTTAGTGAACTATTTAACTTAATTTAATTTAATTTGAATTTTTTTTTAAACATTCAATTTTATTTTAGTGAAATATTTTATTTTATTTTATCTAGTTGAGTAGAAAAACTGTGTGAAGAGTTTATACAATTTACTTAAAATGTTAGGGAAATGTATCTCATCTGGGGCAGCAAGGTGGCTCAGTGGTTAGTACTGGGTCAGTTGTCATTTCTGTGTGGAGTTTGCCTGTTCTCCCCGTGTTGGCATGGGTTTCCTCCACCTGCTCTGGTTTCCCTTAGTCCAAACACATGCACTATAGGGGAATTGAATAAACTAAATTGACTGTAGTGTATGAGTCTGTGCTTGATTAAGTGTGTATGGGTGTTTCCCAGTGATGGGTTGCAGTTGGAAGGGCATCTGCTAAGTAAAACATAAGCTGGAATAGTTGACGGTTCATTCCGCTGTGGCAACCTGTGAAATAGAGACTTAGTGGAAGGAAAATGAATGATTGAATATATCTCATCTGTAAGATTACAACAAACATAAATACATTTAAGCCTGTCTAGACATGACTGTCTCCTCAAAAGCATTTCCGTGAGCTGAAAAGCATAATAATGTGATATTATGTTAATAAGATGGCTTGACAATAACATCAGTGTAGCTCTTTAATTCTAAAAGTAGACAGCGAGTCTGTAGAGACGAGCGGGCTTTGCTTTAATTGCTTGTTCGCTGTCAGAGATCTACTGTTGGGCTTAATGCGAACACTTGTGGCTTCATTGTGATGCGTTTCTGGGACCAGCTTTATCTTTAAAGTACACATGAAATCAAAACTAAGCATATTGATGTTGTTAGCTCACATTGCTAGTTTTGGGGCGTCACAAAATGTTGATATAAGAAAAATAGAAATACATTTAACTTTCTTTTGTTTTAAGTGTTTAAATATGGCAGCACGGTGGCTCAGTGGTTAGCACGATCACCTCGCAGCAAGAAAGTCGCTGGTTCGAGCCAGGTCAGTTGATGTTTCTGTGTGGAGTTTGCAGGTTCTCTCAGTGTTGGTGTGGTTTCCTCCAGGTATTCCAGTTTTCCCCACAGTCCAAACACATGTGGTTTAGGTGAACTGAATGGGCTAAATTGGCCGTAGTGTATGAGTGTGTAAATGAGAGAGTGTATGGGTGTTTTCCAGTGTTGGGTTTTGGCTGGAAAGGCATCCGCTGCGTAAAACATATGCTGGATAAGTTGGCGGTTCATTCCGCTGTGGCGACCCCTGATTGATAAAGAGACTAGGCTGAAAAGAAAATGAATGAATGAATGAATGAATGAACACTGCTAGTTTTGTGGTGAAGAATTCATCTGTGCATGTCATTAAGAGAATAAAAAAAGTTTTGCCCTTGTACTCTAAGATTGAAATCTGAAAATGCACTTCCCCTTTGTTTTCAGGTCAATTCTCAGATTACATCTGACCAAAAACTATAGCTGTGTCTTATTTCAGAAGCTGGATCCTTCAAAGTCCACACAGGACAAACCGAGTGCTTTGAAATGAGATGATCTAGCCTACATAGGATGAATTCGTCCCCTAGCTATAGTAATAAGCGGTAACACAATTTGTAACGATTTTTTTCTCAGTGTGAATCAAAGTGATCTGACGCAAAAACAAGTTTTACAAACACTGGTAATATTTGTCCTTTGATCCATACATCTACACATAAACATGTCTATTAGGGTTGGGTGATGTCGACCAATTTGGCATCGTACAATGTCTAATGTAAAACATTGTGATGGACGATGGCATCATCATCGTAGGCGACGGTGAATTAATTATTTATGACTAATTAATGAATTCGTAACGAATAAATTATTTGTAGCCTACTGTTTCAACTGCCTGACCCGCATGGTCTTTGTTTTACCCATAACCAAATCATGGTGTGTTTGCAGCGGTATAGTGTGGAAGAAGGGCTTTTCAGAAATGCTAGGTGAACCCAACCCAAGCTCATTCTGAAAACATAGCCCCACAGACGTTTCTGATGACCACGATTTTTTTAAGCTAACGCTACGGGGCGGAGTGACCCCGCTCTCTTCCGACTGACGGCTCACCTCCATGTGGAGGGCTTTCCCGCCATAACCAGTTTGTCCGGTTAGCTCGTCGTGAACGTCGGCGGAGCGGAGACCCGGTGGGGAGCCGACGGCGGCGACCAAGTTCGAGTCTGGGGAAGAGTGGTTCTGGAAATCAGGTAAGACAAAAACAGAATCCAAAAAATAAAGTGAACGAGTTCATAAACGGGTGAGAATGTGGTGAAATCAGTGGTCAAAATGAGACGAGGGCTTTTCTTTTTCTGGACGGCTTTTGTAATTCGTTGCTTGGGTTTAGGGAAGGAGGAGGAGGAAGAGGAGGGTGGATTGGCTGATTGCCCAACCGTCCAGTCAATCATTCAGTCAGTCAGTCGGACAAATGGTCGCTCGACATCGGCCACCGGCGGCTTTCCGGGAGAACAGCGCGAGCGTCGTTCAAAATGCAAAAATAAAGCACGCACAGCGGCCTCTCGTGGATTCGCGAAAACAAAAACTCCACAAATACGTACCTCCCGGGTCCACGAGGATACGTTTCTAGAATGAGCCTGGGTTGGAAATACCAGTGTGGACGTGGATCGTTTTCATTCTAAAATGTCACTTTAAAACTAAGACGTATTAGTGTAAACGGGGTCTAAGTGTGTATTTTCTGCGAGCGGTTTGCTGCTGTGACTGGGTGGGGCAGAAGATTGCGATGCCGGCTCAACATCATGATGGCTATCAGCATCAGCAATGGACGATGGGATTGTCTATTGACCCAACTCCACTGTCTGTAAAATCACTTTTTAGTAAGACATTTTATACTTTTTTTTTTTTTTTTTTTTTTACATGCGTTTAGATATCCAAGTAAAATAAACCTAATTCATACATTTAAAACTGTGATGCAGAGTTTCTTTAAAAAATGTCCTGCCGTTATCAGCGCGCAATGAATCTTGGGATGTTCAAGGATGTGAAGGATCCACCAGTTGTCCGGAAAAGAAAAGCAAAAGCCCTCGTCCAATTTTGACCACGTTTTCAGATCTCGCCGCATTCTGGCCCCGTCGCGAACTTGTTCGCTTTTATTTTTTGGATTCTGTTTTCCATATTACCTGATTTCTGGAACCACTCTTCCCCGGACTCAAACCCGGTCGTCGCTGCCACCGGCTCCTCCTCCTCCGGGCCTCCGCTCTGCTGACGTAACGAGCTAAGCAGACAAACTGGTTGCAGCAGGAGAGCCGTCCACACAGATGCGACCCATCAGCCCAGCCGATGAGCGCAAAGAAGAGGAGAGGAGCGGCGTCACACCGCCCCGTAGCGTTCACTTGGAAAAAAATATTAAAAATGCGATCATACGTACCTCCGGCTACGTAAAACGCGGTCTCCACTAGGGTTGTAACAATATACCGGTATGACGGTTTACCACGATTTGAACGTGCACGATTATGATACCATGAACAATTGCATATCAACGGTTTTAACCCTTAAAGACCGAGACAGCCGCCCGCGGCTAAAAATAAGTATTGGTCTTAAATGTTTAATAACTTTTGATCCGCTGATCCGATTCATACAATTCAAAGATTGTCATAAAAAAGAGAATCTCAGCTTTCCAGTGCTGTATCACATAACATTCGCGGACTTTCAGACGCTCCGGAATCAGTGCAGTTACGTCATCAAAATTTGACAACGCTGATTTGACAAAGAAACGCTCGTCACTGTGTCTCCGGACAAACCAGACATGATACATTGATGCATTGTCCCTCCTCCATGCCCAGATTGGTTCAAACTCGCTATATCATAACCAATAAGCATAGGTTTCGCTTTTGTTTGTGGACCAACAATGAGCTTTTTGAACAACACGGAATGAGAGATAGGCTGTACATTTATGCGCGGCTAAATAAAACGCAAAAAAAAAAGTTTTGCATGAAATAATTCTCATACTAAGTACTTTTGCATGCACAGCAGCACAGAAACATGACAAAACAGTGACACAGTAAAGACGAACTGCTGCTCTTGCTGTTTTCAAAAGACGCAAATGAAGATGCAGCTGTTTGTCTGCATTGCATACAACCATATCCAAATCCATATCCACAGACAACCATATCCATGCTGGCACATAAAACCTAAGGATGTTCCATATTGAATCTAGTTTCGTTATGTAACTATTTATAGTATAGTAAATATTTATATCTATTTTTTTACTGAGGATTTGCACCATGTTTATTTGGACTTTGACACATTATTTATTATTTTCTTATTTTTTTATTTGTTCATTGTACAAGTGGTGTTGTTTATAGTAACTGAAAATATGGAAAAAGTCAAATTTGCTTCACTGTTCTATTATTTTGTAACATTTTTTTTCTGTTTAGTTCATTCCCAGACCTTTTTGGCAAATACATTGTCAGTAAATAAATGCATTTTTTTCCCCCATAGAAAAACCTTTGTTCAGTCAGAAAACGTGTTCTTATTCTTTTCAGGGTCTTTGCTATGAGAATTACTATTTAATACCATATACCGCGAAACCGTCAAACCGTGGTATTGTTTTAGACGATTATCATACCGTAAAAAATTCATACCGTTACAACCCTAGTCTCCACAAATGTCCGCAGGGCTATGTTTTCAGAATGAGTTTGGGTTGAATAGAACTTCAAAATACAGGAGAATCCTGGGAAAAATGGGATGGTTGACAGGTATGCTCAACGCAGAAGTATAAACCAGCCGTAAGTTAACCAACAATGAAACTTCTGCTGCTGAAAAACCCACAAATGTGAAAAAGCTCAATACGTAAAGAAGAAAAAAAAAAGGTCGCTGCTTCCGGTTCATGCGGACTTTAAATGCTTGATCTCTGCGTTCTTCCAGCCATGATTAAATCTCAGAGTGGATTAAGACGCACACTGTGACGATCACTGTAAATGATTATTTTACATTCCCGTTATTAAAAGCCAGCTGTGTGTGGAGTTTGATTAGAGTCTGCTGAGTGACGGATGACTGATGAGTCCTATTACTTCCACATGACTTTGTATCTCCCCGTGGTCACTCGCTGGGTGGTAAAGTTCCTCTGATATATATCTCAGCTTTTATGAGGACAGACACAGGCCAAGAGAGTCTGAAATAAGCGCTGAATGCAGAAATGCACCAATCTGATGGGGCGTTTTATAATGCGCCCTTTGTACTTCAGTGTGTGCTTACTATATGCACACTGTAAAATGATCTGTTATTTAATAGTTTCCTTATTTTGTGATTCACATGTGTTTTTTTTTTATTTATTTGATCGCATTATAATCCTGATCTTTGTTTTGCTGACTTTTGATTTTGAAAATTCAACTCTGCAGTTTAAGAAAGTGACTTTATTGACTGTAGTTTAGTAGTTTGAAATGATATAATATTCATTCATTTTCTTGTCGGCTTAGTCCCTTTATTAATCCGGAGTCGCCACAGCGGAATGAACCACCAACTTATCCAGCACATTTTTATGCAGCGGATGCCCTTCCAGCCGCAACCCATCTCTGGGAAACATCCACACACATTCATACACACACTCATACACTACGGACAATTTAGCCTGCCCAATTCACCTGTACCGCATGTCTTTGGACTGTGGGGGAAACCGGAGCACCCGGAGGAAACCCACACGCAGGGAGAACATGCAAACTCCACACAGAAACGTCAACTGAGCTGAGGATCGAACCAGCGACCCAGCGACCTTCTTGCTGTGAGGCGACAGCACTACCTACTGCGCCACTGCTTCACCCTAATATAATGTAATAATAAGCAATCATATGTAGACAAACAAGTCTATAAAAAAATAAGAAAGAGAAATATGAAATCAATATGTAAATCAACAGGAGGGTTAGGCATCTTGTTACTACAGAATGTTTTCTCACACTGTGCTACAGTTTAATTTATTCATGTCTTTCATATTGAAGTATAGTTTGGGCAAGTACTTTCCCTACTACACTTCAAAAGAAATTTTTTTCTTTAGAAGCATTTTTTAAGGATTGTGACTAAATCAAATTAAATTAACACATCCACTACTTCATCTTCCATCTACTTTATTAGCATTTTTCAAATATGTTAGACATTTTTTTTAAATGAAGGAAACATGCCAGATCTTTTCAAAAGGTATTTCAAAGTAAATTCACAGGTTCATTATTATTTTACTTGTCAAGTTTTCATTTTCCTGAAGTTCATACAAGTAGAGTGCATTAGTCCCAAAATAAAAAAAGGTTCCTCTTTAACAGGTTTTAAGAGATGCATAAACCATTGTAATAGTTTTGTATATTATTATTCACTTATAACTGTAATATAGCATTAGTTGTAATTGCAATGGTTTAGCCATTGACTTTTATTATTATTAATATTATTATTATTATTATTATTATTATTATTGTTATTATTATTATTATTATTATTATTATTATCATTGTTATTATTATTATTATTATTATTATTATTATTATTATTATTATCATCGTTATTATTATTATTATTATTATTATTATTATTATTATTATTATTTTCATCGTTGTTATTATTATTATTATTATTATCATCGTTATTATTATTATTATTATTATTATTATTATTATTATTATTTAGGTAGAGGCTCTAAATAAGCATTTTGTCTTTCCTGCAATATACTAATATTTTGGTATTTTTGCACAAACAAAATAAAGTAAAATAACAGAAAATTTGCTGGCAGTTTATTAAAAGGTTTTTGTAGCATAATATACAAGACCAACCCAGACAATATATCACTTTACACTATTTCAAGCATTCATTAAAGTCACTTTTCACAACCTAAAAGTTTTTGGAAGAAAGATCAAGTTCCTATGATGCAATTCTAAGCTAAGCTTTTCAGGCATCATAGCACACGTACTGCTGATGATGTAATAAAAGTGATTTGATTTGATTCAAAAGTGTAAATAGCGCAGGGAAAACATAAATAAATAAAAGCATCAGTCACACAATACTAACGACTAATTTACAAATACTGGGGTACAATTACTTTGTACAGTACTTTGGCCAGCGGTTGTTATTTTTAAACGTGCTTTATTAATAAAAATGACTGAAGTTTGACCAAACAGATGGGTTCCTACAATCTCTATACTCTATTCCTGCAACGCAATATGTGTAATAATAGCTTAATTTGGCCAGATTATTTCAAGACAATATGTTTGGCTTGTCTAGAAAATGCATCTTGAGTTAGAAATTTGTAGATACTTGTACTGGAAACAAGACAAATAAAGCAGTGAATGCAGTGAATGAAACACTAAGCATGACTGATAATGTATTTATATATGTACAGTTGAAGTCAGAATTATTAGCCCCCTTAGATTTTTAGTTTCTTTTTTAAATATTTCCCAAATTATTTTTAACAGAGCAATGAAATTTTCACAGTATGTCTGATAATATTTTTTCTTCTGGGGAAAGTCTTATTTGTTTTATTTCGGCTACAATAAAAGCAGTTATTAATTTAAAAAAAAACATTTTTGGGACAAAATTATTAGCCCCTTTAAGCTATTTTTTTTTTCCGATAATCTACAGAACAAACCATCATTATACAATAACTTGCCTAATTACCCTAACCTGCCTAGTTAACCTAATTAACTTAGTTAAGCCTTTTAATGTCACTTTAAGCTGTATAGAAGTGTCTTGAAAAATATCTAGTCAAATAATATTTACTGTCATCATGGCAAAGATAAAATAAATCAGTTATTAGAAATACGTTTTTAAAACTATTATGCTTAGAAATGTGCTGAAACAATCTTCCCAGAACAGAACAGAAATTGGGGAAAAATGAATAATTAATAATTCTGACATCAACTGTATATATTTTATTTTATTTCTGTCATGCTGACTGTCGACGTTGGAATTAATTTGCTTGTTTTAAGGAAAAACTCACTTAATTTTGCCATATTATTTCCTAAAACAAGACGATATATTTTGCTTGTCTAAAAATTTGTTCTTGATTTAAGGATTTTTAGATAGTTGTACTACAAACATTACAAAAAAAAAAAGCAGTTATTGCACTGAATGAAACAATAGGCATGACTGGTATAGTATTTTCCTGCAAATACTACATACAAATTACTATACAAATTGAATTCTCCACTTTCGCCAATTGGTGAAGTTTTTTCCTTACCACTGTCGCCACCATCTTGCATGGTTCGAGACTTGTAGAGCTGCGCTTCGATGGATTACTCTTCAGTGTTTGGACTCTCAGTAGTGTTTATTAGACCAGTGGTTCCCAACCTTTTTCTTTGGGCCCCCCCCCCATGAACATATACAAACATTGGAGCCCCCCACCATATAAATACACACGCACGCACACACATATGTACTGTCTATATATATATATATATATATATATATATATATATATATATATATATATATATATATATATATATATATATATATATATATATATATATATATATATACTGTATGTGTGTGTTTGTGTAATATTAATATATAATATGTATAGAAAATATAAATTAATCACTTTTAACTTGTCTTGGCCTTCAATAAAACTAATCTTTGTCTAATCTTTTTCTTTCCCTCTGAAGAACCACTGCATTTACGTTTCTCTGCCATTTTTGTTTTGATTTTGCCTTTATGACGCGTTGGACAAGCACATTGCGTGAGCAAAATTTAAATAATTATTTAAAGTTATTTATTGTAATTATTTTTACTATTATATTGGAATTTTAAGCATGTTTTGATTTTGATTTTTTTTAATACTTGAAAATACATATATAATAGTAGGGCTACTTGATTTTGGGAAAATCATAATAACGATTATTTTGGTCATATTTGTAATCACGATTATTCAAAACGATTAACAGTTAAAGTCAAAATTATTAGCGCTCCTGAGAATTTTATTTATTTTTTTAATATTTCCCAGAATTATGTTCAACAGAGCAAGGAATTTTAACAGTATTTCCTATAATATTTTTCTTCTAGGCTTATTTGTTTTACTTTAGCTAGAATAATAACAGGTTTAAATATTTTGAAACCAATTTAACTTCAATATTATTAGCCCCCTTATGCAATATATATTTTTGATTGTCTGCAGAATAAACTACTGTCATACAATGACTTGCCTTATTACCCTACTTAAGCCTTTGAACTGCACTTTAATCAGAATGTTTGTATTTTGAAAAATATCTAGTAAAATATTATGTACTGTCATCATAGCAAAGATAAAAGAAATAAGTAATTAGAAACGAGATATCAAAACTAATATGTTCAGAAATAAGTAAAAAAAATCTTCTTTCCATTAAAAAGAAATTGGGCTGGAAAATGGTTGCTAATATTCAGGAGGGCTAATAATTCTGACTTCAAGTGTATACATACAGTTATTTCCACCTTGCAAAGGAAAGAGAAATAAATACAATAGAATAAAAATATTAAACAAACTGTGCTTTAAGCATCTTCACTGTAAGAAAAACAATTTAGCTACAGCAGTCCTTCAGTCAAGACTAGTGAGGGATTTTGTCATTGTTTGATTAATGATAAAAACAGGCGGTAGCAGGAATATTTCTCGCTGTCTCTTTAATGGTTTCTCTTTCACGTCTTTTGATCCTCAACTCGTTTGTTTATTACACAAATGAGGGTTAATATAAATAATCAATAAAAACAGCGTTTTGACATCTATTTGACCATTAATGCGCTCACGTTAAGATGACTTTAGATGTCTGCGCTCCGCTGCTCGTCTCAGTGTGTGAATGAGAGCGAATACTGACCGGCCGCATGCTTCTGACTGCGTGTGCTTGCTGCACACACAAATAAGCATGCGGTCTTTCGCGCTTTTAGAGGCAACAAACGTGAACAACTGGAAAGGGGGCGGTTTATGATGCAATAAACTTTATCTCGATTAATGCTTTTTTAATAATCGTTTGGAATCAAAACCGGATTTTCGATTAATTGTACAGCCCTATAAAATAGTGGAGCATTTTTATGCCTTTTTCTACCTCAACACTTATCCTCTCCCGCGCCCCCCTTGTGAACTCTGGCATTGGGAACCACTGTATTAGACCACACTGAACTGAGCTAAACTGAACTGAACTTAAACTCTGAATACTGAACTACACTGTTTCAATTTACTTTAATCTTCTATGTGAAGCTGCTTTTGACACAATCTACATTTTAACAAGCGCTATACAAATAATAAGGTGATATGAATTGAAATATTCTCCAAATATCTGCATGATTATGTTCGATATTTTCATTTGCATTTCACTATTCTTGTATTTTTCTCCTTTTTTCCTGTCTCGCATCTTCTTAACCTTCTGTCGTTATTTTCTGTTTGTCATGTTGACTGTAGACATTGGGATTACTGGTGTGTGTTTACAGGTCTTTGTCACCACTCAGCTTAACATTAGTCTAGCATCTTCAAACTCATGTAGTACATCTTCCCACACAAACTTGAGATAATCCTATAATCCCTGTTCATTGAATACATTCACCTCATCATGTACACAGTGCGATGTAGATGCCCACACTCTTATCTTTCGTGTCTCTCAATTCAGACTGGCTGGAGTCCAAGATATATATTTCGTATAGGCTGTGAAGCTGTGTAATTGCATTTTTTAACACCATTACAGCAGAGGTTATTGTGTCAATTACGGAGCTGTATGCAAAATGATTCTCTGTCTCAACACTGAGAAAATTGGCACAGAAGGAGTTTTCACTTGAAATTGCTTGCGAATTGTATACTGTATGTACTTGCAAAGACACTGGAAAAAGCTTTTCTTACATACCAAATATTTAAAAAAAAAAAGGCCTACAATCTAAACAAGCCAAAATTATTGTCTTATTTTAAGAAATAATTTGCCAAAATTAAAGATGTTTTTTCCCTTAAAACAATTACAATAATCAACCAGTATGGTAAGCAAAATAATCAATAATAATAATCAATAATAATAAATAATGATGATAATAAGAATAAGAATAAGAATATGAAAAAGAATAAGAATTATAATATTCAATAATAATAATAATAATAATAATAATAATAATAATAATAATAATAATAATAATAATAATAATAATCACAACAATAAGTATAATAACAAATAAGTATTATTACTAATAATAATAATAATACAACAACAACATTAATACTACTACTACTACTAATAATAATAATTATTATTATTATTACTAATATTATATTTAATATTAATATCAATAACAACATCAATAACAATAAAAATAATAATAATAATAATAACATTAATGATGATAATGATGATGATGATGATAATAATAATAATAATAACAATAATAATAATAACAACAATAAGTATAATAACAAATAATTATTAATGCTACTATTAATAATATAACAACAACAACAACAACAATAACAACAACATCATTAATAATAATAATAATAATAATAATGATAATAATAATGATAATAATGATAATAATAATAATGATAATAATAATAATAATGATGATGATAATAATAATGATAATAATAATAATAATAATAATAATGATAATAATAATGATAATAATGATAATAATAATGATAAAAATAATAATAATAATAATAATAATAATGATGATAATAATAATGATAATAATAATAATAATAATAATAATAATAATAATAATAATAATAATAATTATTATTATTATTATTTATTATTATTATTATTATATTCAATAATAATATTAATTATAACATCAGTAACAATAATTTTTTAAATAATATTAACAATAATGATGATGATGGTGATAATAATAAAATAAAAAAATAATAATAAAATAATAATAATAATAATAATAATATTGTAAGTTTGACACACAGTGTTTGAAATAGGTATTGCATCCCTGGTTCAAAACACACGCAAGATGATTACTCAATTAGCTGGATTTGGTTATTTACGATTTGTCACGATCCCGAATCATTTCAGTCTTTAAAACTCTTCCGAGAACACACTTAACAATATCAAAATGCTTTTTGACGCAAAAAATATTTTAAGCCATTATAAGTTATTCCTTGCGGCAGTTAAAAAACCTGAATAGGCCTACTATAATAAAGAAAATCCGCTGTAAATTTAAAACCATATAAACTGCTAAATGAAAGCTTAAAGCTTACAGTTCACAACAGATGTGGAAAATTATTGCGCAACATATTTATCAAACTGTTTACAATAAATTTTATGCAATTTTGCTGACATGGATAATTGAATATTAATCAGATGATATCATTACGCTGCTGTGCCTTCAGCCAATTGTTGCATTGCTGATCATGATTTCGAGGATCGATAGATCTGTCTATCACAACACACGCTGCGATCTCAGATCAGTTCATCCAGACATTTTAACTTAATTTGCAAACTTGTTTGAAGAAACAGATTAGACAGAGATCATTTATTAACAGATCCAGGATCTGTCAAATCATCTTAGACCATTTAAGCGAGGTATGAAGAACGGATAAAGACTGATTAAAGAGGTTTACTATGTATTAAATAGATTGTAAACCTTACCATTTCACTGAAGTGTACTATTCTGTGCTTCTAAATGGCTATTTAAATTTCTGTCATGTTTTGTCTGGTGCAAACAGCCCAATTTCTTATCACTGCAAATCTCGTCATGTACTGTGTTGTTAGGACACGAGCAGTGCTTAATTTGTTACCGTGACCGAGGTCCGCCATGCAATTTTAGCTTTCCATGACTTTACTAAATGGTTATAGTGAAAAAAACATCACATTTCTGAACGGTCTTTAATTATTCTGTGCAATATAATGTTATGGGTCAACCATGGATAAAAAAACAAACAGAAAAACATGTAGTTACAAACATAAATCAAATGAAACTTTTTCACTATTATGTCAATATGGAGAAAATATCTGAGGAATGCTTCCAGTACTTTCTTGAAACTATGCTATGAAGGATTACGGCAGTTTTGAGGGCAAAAGGGGTCCAACCTGGTACTAGTCAGGTGTACCTATTAAAGTGGCCAGTGAGTGTATATATCATTTTTTTTATTTGATTTGTGTATTTATGTCAGATTTAAGTTAGAGGTTATTGCAACCTGATCTCCCAAGAAAACATAACTATTTTACGGTCAGTTTAGTGGCTAATTGAATTTCATATGAGTTCAGTCATCCAACAATGTCCAATTTTTAAAAGGATTATGTTTGATATTTTGATCCTGTCGGCTTAATTAGAGCAACGTTTCTAATGTATGTTGGCACGTATTTTCTGCGGAGAATGAAAAAATATCTGAACTTGCTTTTTTAGTGCTTGACTAATGTTTGTTTTAGACGTTGGCTGTAAATATGAGCGTAAACCGATCCATTAAGTTTTTGAGAATGCACACAGTAATAGTGCGGACCACTTTTATGGACATAATGTAAATTGGTTTGAAGGTTTAACACATCCATTTCTGCTAAGGACTCAGGGTTGAGCAGAAATAATGAGATGTTGTAATATGTTATATAGTGCCACTAAAAGACTATTAAAGGAGTCCTATTATGCCTCGTCCTCCTTAGGGTGTAACGTTGCTGGTTGAGCATGAAAAAGATCTGCTCAAAGTCACTCCAGCAGGAATTATTTCCTACATCAGTAACAGTGTTTCTGAACTGAGACGCATTCATTGAAGTTTTCTTCTGAGGAATGAGCACGTTACAACAGTTCTATTTTAAAAGTAATTTCCACTCAAGGTGGCTCAGCAAAAACACTTTTTTTTATTTTTCTCTTTAAATGCAAATGAGATGCTGCTCCCGGCCCCATTTCCTAAAGAGGGCGGAGCCTAAACAGGGAAGCATATTTTAAAACTTTGTCCTTGTAAACTCCTGATTTAGACACTTAGCAAATTGTTAAAAAGGGCTTATTATGATAAACTGACAACCAAATTGTTTTTTCGTTTACATGCGTTTAAAAATATTAGTTTTTGTTTATTATTTACACAAATAATGCACAAGAATGTGTTTAATAGGGTTGTAACGGTATGAATTTTTCACGGTATGATAATCGTCTAAAACAATACCACGGTTTGACGGTTTCGCGGTATACGGTATGTTACAAATGTTACAAAATAATAGAACAGTGAAGCAAATTTGACTTTTTCCAAATAATATATTTTCAGTTACTATAAACAACACCACTTACAATGAACAAATAAAAATAAGAAAATAATAAATAATGTGTCAAAGTCCAAATAAAGTCCAAATAAACATGGTGCAAATCCTCAGTAAAAAAATAGATATAAATATTTACTATACTATAAATAGTTACATAACGAAACTAGATTCAATATGGACCATCCTTAGGTTTTATGTGCCAGCATGGATATGGTTGTCTATCGATATGGATTTGGATATGGTTGTCTGCAATGCACCTTCATTTGCGTCATTTGAAAACAGCAAGAGCAGCAGTTCGTCTTTGCTGTGTCACTGTTTTGTCATGTTTCTGTGCTGCTGTGCATGCAAAAGTACTTAGTATGAGAATTATTTCATGCAAAACTTTTTTTTTTTTGCGTTTTATTTAGCCGCGCAGAAATGTATGCCTATCTCTCATTCCGTGTTGTTCAAAAAGCTCATTGTTGGTCCACAAACAAAAGCGAAACCTATGCTTATTGGTTGTGATATAGCGAGTTTGAACCAATCTGGGCATGGAGGAGGGACAATGCATCAATGTATCATGTCTGATTTGTCCGGAGACACAGTGACGAGCGTTTCTTTGTCAAACCAGCGTTGTCAAATTTTGATGACGTAACCGCACTGATTCCGGAGCCTCTGAAAGTCCGCGAATGTTATGTGATACAGCACTGGAAAGCTGAGATTCTCTTCTTTATGCCAATCTTTGAATTGTATGAATCGGATCAGCGGATCAAAAGTTATTAAACATTTAAGAGCAATACTTATTTTTAGCCGCGGGCGGCTGTCTCGGTCTTTAAGGGTTAAAACCGTTGATATGCAATTGTTCATGGTATGATAATCGTGCACGTTCAAATCGTGGTAGACCGTCATACCGGTATATTGTTACAACCCTAGTGTTTAATAAGCTACTTGCAAATAGTTTTCAGAGGATGTTTATAATAAGAGAAAGTCAATATAATTTAAAGGATTATTTTTTATCTAAAATATTTATTTATTTATTTATTTATTTATTTATTTTGTTATTTATTTATTTTGTTATTCATTTAATTATTTATTTATTTATTTTATTAATTAATTCATTCATTGATTCATTTATTTTATTAATTCATTCTATCTATTCATTCATTTATTTCATTCATTCATTTATTCATTCATTCATTCATGCATTTATTTATTTATTTACTTATTTATTTATTTATTTTTATTTTTTTTATTTAATTCATTCATTTATTTATTTATTTATTTATTTATTTATTTATTTATTTATTTTATTTTATTTTATTTTATTTTATTTTATTTTATTCATTCATTCATTCATTTATTTTATTCAATCATTAATTTATTCATTTTCTTTTCGGCTTAGTCTCTTCATTAATCTGGGGTCACCACAGCGAAATGAACCGCTAACTTATTCAGCAAGTGTTTTACACAGCGGATGCCCTTTCAGCTGCAACCCATCACTGGGAAACATCCATACACACTCATTCACACAGATGCACTATGGACAATAAAGCTGACCCAATTCACCCATAGCACATGTTTTTAGACTTGTGAGGGAAACTGGAGCACCCGGAGGAAACCCCAGCCCAACACGGGGAGAACATGCAAACTCCACACAGAAATGCCAACTGACCAGCTGGGGCTTAAAGCAGCGACCTTCTTGCTGTGAGGCGATTGTGCTACCCAATTCGCCACCGTGCCACCGCGTAAAATGCCACCCGAGGGGCATTTTACAACTCATATATCAAAAGAAAAACAAAATGTAGTAGCAAAGTCATGGAGGATTAAATAATAGTGAAAAAACAAACAAACAAATAGAGAAAGGTGTACAACAAAGTCTTACTTATTATGATTGTAACGTAAGGGTCTGGGACAACAGAGAAGTGATTTTAAAAATGACCATATCCCGCTGACATTTGAGGAACACTAGGGTGTTTCAAACTCACATTGATCAGCTGGTTTGTCTATAAGCTGACATATGAGTCAGCTAATGAATCGCGGCTTTAAAAGTCTCCATTGTTCCTGTATCTGTGGTTACACTCAGTAAACAGAGATGAGTTCGGTGAACTGATGAGCTTCACGGCCAATCACAGTCATTTCTGTTAAGCATGTGAACACAACAGCAAATCAGCACGGTTAAAATCAGCGCTTACTCAAACAAACAAACAAACAAACAAACAAACAAACAAACAAACAAACAAAATGAATGAATGAATGAATTAATGAATGAATGAATAAATAAATAAATAAATAAATAAATAAATAAATAAATAAATAAATAAATAAATAAATAAATTTCAATAAAAAATAACTTATTAAAAAAAATAAAAATAAAATAAAAAATTTTATTGACTCTATTATTTTAAATAGCCTCTTAAATTTTTTTGCAAGTAGGTTATAAATACATTTTGTACTTTATTTGTACTGTGAATAATAAACAAAAACTAATATTTTTAAAGCATGTGAATGAATAAACAATCTTTTTGTCGATTCATCATAGTCAGGCCTTTTAAACAATTTGTTAAGTGTCAAAATCAAGGACAGTTTTAAAATACGCTTCCCAGTATAGGTTCCGCCCTCTTTAGGGAATGGGGCGGGGAGCTACAACTTATTTGCATTTAAAGAGAAAAACATGAAAACAGCGTTTTTGTTTGGCTCTGCTCATACATTAGAAAAAAAAAAACCTCTAAGGGCTTACTGGAGACCATTTAATAGCAGGACATTTGTGTGACTGAATTGCTTTATATAAATAGATTAACATGTAAATAGTAATGCATTTTTAAAATAATTTTATACTATTACTATTTGCAAAAGATCAACTGGTATTATATTGAAAATAATATTTAGGATTTTGGCAAATACTGAAGAATGTTACAGTTTAAGTATAGCCAGTCTTTTATTTATAGCCGTGCTCTCAATGTTTTTGGTCCCAGAGGAGAAGGACTGTACATTTTCAGTGTGTAAATCTGTTAAAAGCTGAACTCCAGCAGTAGATATCGCAGAGCAGATGACCGGGATGTTAATAGACATGAAAACTTACATAGAAAGCTGATCTATAGACTATATGAAAAATACATATGACATACAAGTTCATATTTTGGATTTTGCATCATATTGTATATATATAACTTACATACAGTTCAAGTCAAAATTATTAGCCCCCCTTTGATTTTTTTTCTTTATTAAATATTTCTCAAATTTTGTTTAACATAGCAAATCATTTTTTACAGTATGTCTGATAATATTTTTTCTTTTGGGGAAAGTCTAATTTGTTTTATTTTGACTAGAATAAAAGCAGATTTTAATTTTTAAATTATTATTAGCCCCTTTAAGCTATATTTGTTTACGATAGTCTACAGAACAAACCATCGTTATACATGAACTTGCCTAATTACCCTAACCTGCCTAGTTAATCTAATTAAGCCTTTAAATGTCACTTTAAGCTGTATAGAAGTGTCTTTAAAAATATCTGGTCAAATACGTCATCATGACAAATATACAATAAATGAATTATTAGAGATGAGTTATTCAAACTATTATGTTTAGAAATGTGTTAAGAAAATCTGCTCTCCTTCAAACAGAAATTGGGGAAAAAATAAACGGGGGCTAATAATTCTGACTTCAACTGTATGTATATTTTAGTGCAAAGATTAATTGCTATAAAGCACATTCAAAAAGTTTGTTTTGCATAATAAATGTGTGTGTAATACACACATGAATGCATTTAAATGTTTATTTATTTTGCTAATTTATAAAATGTTTATTTGTAGTTAGTCAGTGTTGTAAAGTAAATCACAAACACTCAAATGACTGTAATTGAGTAGTTTAAATAGTTGGCATTTTTGTGTGGAGTTTTCATGTTCTCCCCATGTACGCGTGGGTTTCTTCAGAGTGCTTTGGTTTCCCCCACAATCCAAGGACATTTGGTACAGGTGAATTGGGTAAGCTAAATTGTCCCTAGTGTATGTGTGTAAAAGTGTGTATGGATGTTTCCCAGTTATGTTTTGCAGCTGGAAGGGCATTCGCAGTATATCCAAAATTACTACTATCATTATTGTACACAAGTTTAAATTCATTAGGTATAATTATGTTATGATAAATGGACATATAAAGAGATTAGATGCAAAACCCTCTAAATCCATCAGACCTCTTTTGTTGTAAATGAGCATTTTCTATCAGGCTCCTCTGATTAGGTTCAGAAGTTTGATTGTATATGCAATGATCAGGTTATTAGCTGGTAAATAAAATACCTTTTTTCAAAAATGTCACTTTAGACAATTCTTTGGATTTTAACAAGGTACATTATTTTGCGTCAAAACCAGCTAAATCCACGTCTGCTTTTATGTAAATACCTCTAAATCCACCTATTGAAACCAGACAGTGCAATTAGTTGAAAATGAGGATGCCATTAGAAATAATTTTACCAAACATAAAACACAAACCACCTGAAATTAAAAATATATAAATCTGTAAAGTAAGTGGCGGTTCATTCCGCTGTGATAAACCAGGGAAAAATCAGAATGAAAATGAATGAATGAAAACAGTTAAGCAAGTGCACTAATCAATAACATTCAAACTGGTATTAATTAAATCTGAACAATCTGTTGTCATTTCTGAAATTTGGGATTTAGATTTAATGTAAGTAGAGCAATCTAAACATTGCAAACATTGTAAACTAAGCTTGGTAGATTCAAATAATGTAGTGTAACATTGTGAAACATCAATATCTGTGCATTGTCCATAATATAAAAAGCTCATCAGACGTATATATACATGTATTATGAAGTATTATAAATAATGTAGAGTTTTATTCATTATATCTATCTTTAAAAAAATATATAGCTTAAATTAGCAAATAAAACACAAGGTAGGCCTACTGGGCAAAAAGGGCATGCTTCTCAGACAATACCTACATCTCCTCACCATACTTAAGATCTTGAACTCTTGTTTATCCTCATAGCATCCATGTGGGATAAAAGAACGGCATCTTACCTCTGTCTTTCGTGAAACGCAGTTGCTGTTTAATATATAGAAAATCGGACACTTTTCAAAGTAGCGTTGCTGTGCAAAAACACATTATGAATGCATGCTACATACCTGACTGTACATTGTGTTTTCTTTTTCTCATAATGCACAGAGTTTTGAGGTAAGGGACTTTTTTCATTTGCCATTCACTGATAGTCGGACAGGCTCATCCAGTTCATCAAACATCTTTTAAAATCGGAATCGAAAGTAAAACTAGAACCTAAAGTTCATTGATAAACTTTGATGTTGGCTTGAGAAAGCCAACGTGACTGCACGCTAGGACTGGGAATGGTAGTTGGCAGGAAGCACGGTGGCGGTTGCTAAGTGGTTAATAGGCAGTTACTAAAACAATTATGGCATTGTTAGGTGGTTGCTAAGCAGTTGCTAAATGGCAATGCTCGTGTACATGTTTGATCAAATGCTAATAGTTAGTAGGCATTTCTAGCATGTTATTTCATTTAGATAATCATTCATAGCATGTAGCTAATCGTTATTAGCACTTTGCTTCCATTATCATTGTTACCATGCATAGTACACAGGAAGTCCCATTTGCTAGCGTGAGTCAAACAAGCCAATGCCCAGGTCCCTACGATGTTCTGATGTAGAGATATTGCTATTTTTAAATGGTTGCTAGGTTATACTGTTTTATTGCTATGGGGACATTTGACAGGTTAGTGATGATACATTAAAGGTTCTTGGCAATATGAGTGATCTTAATCAACCCCGATGTTTCTATGACAGTCTTTATGAGTGTCAAAAACTGGACGAACATTATGTATTGCTGGTGTTGGGTTGCAACTGGAAGGGCATTCGGTGTGTAAAACGAATGCTGGATAAGTTGGCGGTTCATTCCGTTGTGGCGACCCCTGATTAATAAAAGGACTAAGATAATTAACATTATGTGAAAATGGCTTACTGTATTTTTTTGAAAATACAATGCTTAATAAGTGTGAAAGTGATACATGCAAAAATGGCTTGCCATATCAGTAAAAAATATGGAGGTTAAGTCAAAAATGGCTTGCCATATTATAAGAAAAATAATGCTTAAAAATTATTTATTGGAAAACTATAAGTCTGATAAACCTTAAAGATACAGCAACAAAATCTAACGCATCTAAATACAGCTTTTGGCCAAATTTGGGGCTTGTATAATTTTTTTATATGTTCGGATTATAAAAATTTAATATTTAACATTTTTTATTAAAAAAACAATAAGTCTTATAGGCATGAGGAGATATAGCAACAATCTTGAATGTAGAAGGCACATTTTGACCACATTTGGGCCTTGTGGCATGAACGGCCTAGAAGGAGATACGTTTGTTTTCAAGGACAGAGTAGCATAACAGTATGTTGGCTTTCTCAAGATAACATAATAAAATAGTCTCCTTACAAAAGTTGGTGTATCAGCGTGCTGCTACATTAAAAACATACGATTCGATTTGCGTCTTCTGATCGATTCTCGAGATATAGCAGCTTTTGCTGTCAAAGGCAAGTGGCGTTTAGCAGCTTTTGCCAACAAACTGTTATTTCTGAAAGCACTGACGCTGAGATTTAGATGATTAGAAGCAAATCATTTTGTTGATGGTGTACTACATGCCTAAAGCATTCACTCAGTGTCATTATCTCTATTGTTTAGCAGCTTTTGCATCTGAACTCTTCATATATAAACACACAAACATATATAATTATATCTGAACATATATGTACATATTTACAATACCAACAGTTAAAAAATACAAGAGGCCATTTTACTATATGCTGCATTTATGCATATATTTACATATGCAAAATCCAAATATGAACTTTTAAGCAATTTGCATATATTTACATTTAGCATATTTTAATTTGGGAAGCTGCAAAACCGTTTGATATTACAGGGTCTCTGACTTAACCTGAACCTTTACACAAAGTGCCTTAAAACATGATGCAAATGCAGACAGAAAAAGTGTAAATAAATAAAAGAATAATGCCTGTTCATTTAAATTCAAGAGTTGCGATAAGTGGATAAAACCGCAGCAATGCTTCATGAGAAGCACTTCAGATCATTTTAAAAAACGCAGCCCTCTCTAAAAGCTACAGCGAGATGAAAATTACCATTGGTCATCGGCGCTCGAATCTCACCTTCGATTAATTGCGTCCTCCATTATTAAAACCCTAACCACCTCCGCTTCGGCCCCACGAACGCACAGGGAGAAAATAAAAGCTGAAATAAATATGTTCCGCTTAATCCAAATAAATGTAAATAACAGCCGAGCGTACGTTTTTTTGTTCCTTTTCCTCTTGATTGAGTCTGAAGGGAAATGATGAATATTAAATGTGTTTACTTTGTCTCTCCTGTGTTAGGAAGAGCCCGGCCGTAATGACACTGCCCAGATTGGGCGCCGTTATTAATTCCACACGCAAAAAGCAATCCATCAACCTTCTCCCAATCTCTGGAAGCCGCGATCCGGAGAGTGTTAATTGTGAAACACGCAGGGGAAGGACGGGAAATGGATTCAACAATGCTGGATTGGTTTTGACACAGTACGTTTTTATTCCTCGGATCACTAGGGGGAATGATACACTCGTTAATGGTCCAATTAATCATCGTCTAATCATTGCAAACTGATGGAATGCAGCATTTGAATGTCAAACGAACATTACAGTTGCAATCAATGCCTTTTCCTTTTTCGTTATTGCAGATCATGCATGTTCAAAACCTTGTGAAATGTGTTTTTAAAAAGGGCTCAGTGGTTAGCACTATTGCCTCACAGCGAGAGGATTACTGGTTCGAGTACCAGCTGGGCGTTTCTGTGTGGAGTTTGCATGCTCTGCCCGTGCTGGTGTGGGTTTCCTCTGGGTGCTCCAGTTTCCCTCTCAGTACAAACCAAGAGTGTAGGTTTGCCCTTGACGTTGGTGGGGACTGGGGACGAGTGAATTTACACCCCCGACAAGAATAAATATTGTTATATATATATATATATATATATATATATATATATATATATATATATATATATATATATATATATATATATATGCGCAATATCACACGAGTAGCAATGTGATATGGCTGTATATCGGCACTGGTGGGAGGCCAATATACAGCCATATCGCACTGCTACGAGTGTGATATTGCATTTATACAACAGTTTGACGGCATAATTGTGTATATAAAAAACAAAATCAAACATGGAGAGTCTCAAAAACGCTTTTGTATGAGGAACTACTTTCTTCCACGTTGGATTCAAATCATAAGCTGACAGTTAAACAGCTGAGCAAGCATCTTTTAAACTTTAGATCTGTAGTGTCTGCTTGTTGCTGGCTCTCTATGTGGGCGGAGTAATACACAAAGGGTAAAGAGGCTGTACAGGTGCTGATATTACTTAAATATATCACGGCTATCAGCCAATCAGATTTGAGAACCAGACAGATCCTGTTGTGTGTGTGTGTATATATATATATATATATATATATATATATATATATATATATATATATATAATATTATATTATATTATATTATATATTTATAATATTATATTATATTATATTATATTATATTATATTATAATATATTATATTATTTATATTGCTATTAATTATTTAACTGCTATTACTAATTAATCCTCTCTTCATACAATTAATTAAGTTAATTTAAATCGTCAGGCATGTAACCAAGGGTATTTAGGTGGTTTGAAAGACCAAAGGTTTGATTATTATTAATATGTTTGAATTTATCTTATTATTTAAGTTCTCACTGAGGATGATTGAATGCGCTGGCCAGTTTGTTATTTGCCTAAAAGTTTTTAATTTAAATAAAGTTTTAACTGATTTCCCAAAGAAAATTATGATAAAAATATATATACTTTAAAAATAAGTATATTTTCATATTTGAAGAGTTTAGATGCAAAAATCTCTAAATGCCATTTAATATTTTCTTCTAAAATGAGCATTTTTCTCCAACTCCTGCGTGATTTTACTTTTATAGAATGCGCTCTTTCCATTGCCTTTAATGTGAAATAACTGAACATAAATATACGAGGTTGAGAAAAATGCTCATTTTGCATGGCATTTAGAGGTTTTGAAGCTCCATTGTATATACTAGGGTAAAACAAATGCTCATATTATAAAGACATGGCAGGGAAATTATAATTTAATGTGGTGCTTCTTGTACAATCTGAGACCCACTTTATATTGGATATTACTCAGCCAGTGGAGATCACTGATTTTTAAAGAAAACAGACCTTAAACGCGCCGATTGTGCAATGGCATACAGTTCACCGGTAACGAATAACCCAGGTTACTGGCAAATTAAAAGTCCTATTAGCATATTTCGGTATATGGCCTGTTGTTTAGGCACTGCTAATATCTGAAAACAGCCTCTCACATGACAGTAAGGAAAGGCACAGCCAATCACAATGTTCATATGTGTTTGGGGGCGGTGCGACTCGAGGAGAGAACGTGATTTGGCATGTTTAGGTTTACATTGAAAACGCAATGTTTTTTTAAATGAAGTAAATTATTGGTGTGCACATTTTAGTAGTTGGTGGTGTAGTTATTATGGTGTAGTAGTGGTGCAGTAGTGGTTATTAAACACACTGAACTGAGCTAAACTGAACTTCAACTCTAAAAACTGAACTGACACTGTTTCAATTTACTATGATCTTCTATGTGAAGCTGCTTTGACACAATCTACATTGTAAAAGTTCTACACAAATAAAGGTGAATTAAATTGAATATGCTGGAATAACTGGCGGTTCATTCCGCTGTGGTGACCTCTAAAATGGAGACTAAGCTGAAGGAAAATGAATTAATGAATATGCTTTTAAAGTTTCTGCCATCATTTCAACAATGGAGCACATTAAATTATCCATTTTCTTTCCATTGATATTTCGTTTTAAGATTGGTAAAAGAAGTCATGATTCAAGAAATAAAAGCCAGAGCCTAAAAATGAAAATTCTGTCATCATTTACTCATCCTCCACTTGTTCAAACCTGTTTGAGTTTCTTTCTTCTGTTGAACACAATGGAAGAAACACTTAAGAATGTTGAAAAAAAAAACAGCAAATGGCTTTTGTGGTAATTGTGTTCCTGTAAATGGCTGGTTTTTATGTCTTGTTTTGTGTTCACCAGAAGAAAGAAATCCATAAGGGTTTAGAAAAGCTTGAGTGTGAGTAAATGGTGAAGAAATTAATTTTTTTAGGGTGAACTATCCATTTAATTAAGCAATCATATACACTACCTGACTAAAGTCTTGTCGTCTATTCCTATTTTAAGAAAAACAAATAATAAGTTGACTTCTAGTTGATCATTTGGTATCACAAGTGGCTTATAAGGCCTCTAGATTACGCTTATTTTACCAGAATAAAATATGATCATGCCTTGATTTTTAATTCTTTAATTAGGACAGTAAGGTCTGACTCTGCTTAGACAGAAGTCTTGTCACTGAACAGAAATAATGTCCAGTATAGAATATAAAGTCCTGCTGCAGTGGAGACAGAATGAATATTGTGTCTGACTCCATCATGAGCTTGGAGGACTGCATCCATACATCTCTGACATGACTCAAATCACTGATTAATAAAGTCATCTGGACTTTAAGAGTCTTTGGATTCATCTTCAGTGCCTCCTCCATCATCTTACCCCAGACATGCTCAATAATGTTCATGTCTGGTGACTGGGCTGGCCAATCCTGGAGCACCTTGACCTGCTTTGCTTTCAGGAGCTTTGATGTGGAGGCAGAAGAATGAGAAGGAGCGCTATCCTGCTGGAGAATTGTCCCTCTCCTGTGGTTTGTAATGTAATGGGCAGCACAAATGTCTTGATACCTCAGGCTGTTGATGTTGATCATCCACTCTGCAGATCTCTCACACGCCCCCATACTGAATGTAAACCCAAACCATGATTTTTCCTTCACCAAACTTGACTGATATCTGTGAGAATCTTGGTTATACCAGAAAAACTTTAGGAGGCAGAGAAACATTTGAACATTATTGTGAATTGTTTGCACAAATGCGAGTTCGTTACAATCCTTTTTTATAAAGTTCTTTGGCATAAGCCCCGTCTATAGTACAGAACTCTGGATGAGCTGGCAGATCCTGCCTGAAGATGAAGGCAGGGCGAATCCAACCCTTTGAGTGGAGACGAGGCCGACCTGGTGGTGGTGGTGATGGAAGGATGGAGGGAAACTTCCACAACGTCACCTGAGTACAGAGAAACAGATTGTTTAGATGGGCTTATATACATGGCTTGATGGTTGTTATATGCTGACAAGATAATTATTATGAAGGACGTGACATCTCAGTCTTCCTGGTAGAACTATAGCTAAAGCTTCCATGTACACGCGGGTTCCAGTAGGTCTTCTGCAGTACTCGTGATGATTGAGATGCAGTTAAAAAAAGACTTGTCAGGTGGTTTATATGGAGAATCTCAACAACATACAGTTTAGTTTGATTAAAAGAAGTATAAATACAAATCAGACAAAAGATAATTTTTAGGTTAAAAGGAAGAAAACTGCAACAACATAAAAAAAACTGTAAAACGGTAAAAAAAAATTCATGTATAGCTGTTGATTGTATAAAATATGTGCTTGAGTAAACCATTTTTGTTTAAGTCTGTAAGCCACTATTTACATTTTAATCTTTGAATATGTTTGTAAATTTTAGACAACACAATAATATATTAAAAAGAATCTTTATTTGGTTGAAAAACTGGAAAGAAAGGGTATTCATTTGATTTATTATTTTTACGATTATAATTTTTTTGTTTTATTATTATTTATTAATTCTTTGAATGGGTGGCACGGTGGCTCAGTGGTCTCACAGCAAGAACGTCACTGATTCGAGTTCATCTGGGTCAGTTGTCATTTCTCTGTGGAGTTTGCATTTTCTCCCGTTGCTCACGTGTGTTTCCTCCGCGTGCTCCGGTTTCCCCTGCAGTCCAAACACATGTGCTATAGGGGAATTGAATGAACTAAATTGGCCATAATATGTGTGTGTGTGTGTGTGTGTGTGTGTGTGTGTGTGTGTGTGTGTGTGTGTGTGTGTGTGTGTGTGTGTGTGTGTGTGTGTGAATGAATATGCATGGGTGTTTCCCAGTACTGGGTTGCGACTGGAAGGGCATCTGCTATTTAAAAGATATGCCAGAATAGTTGGCAGTTCATTCCACTGTGGCGACCCCTGATATACAGTATAAGGGACTAAGTCAAAGGAAGTTTAATGAATGAAGGAATTTTCTTACTACTGGGTTGTGGCTGTAAGGGCATTTGGTAAAACATATGTCGGAATAGTTGGCAGTTCATTCCACTGTGGCGACCCCTGATATACAGTATAAGGGACTAAGTCGAAGGAAGTTTAATGAATGAAGGAATTTTCTTACTACTGGGTTGTGGCTGTAAGGGCATTCGGTAAAACATATGCCAGAATAGTTGGTGGTTCATTCTGCTGTGGCAACCCCTGATAAATAAGGAACTTAGCCAAAGATAAATGAATTACTGAATATTATAACTTTTATTTCTTTAAATAACAATATCTATGTATGGTGCCATTTATGGAACATAATAAATTATGGCTAATGTATTTGAGCATATAACACATATATGATGTGCAGACATGTAAATCCAATGCTTGAAAAAATGCATATGTAAAAGAAAATGTTTGCAATAATTTAAAATATATACTGTATATATTACACTATTATATACAATATGCAATATTCAAACAAGTAATTCTATGTTATATAATTTGCATATATTGCTTTATATACTGCAAAATTCTGTGTGGGCTTTCCAGACCATTATAAAACAACTCAAAAAATAAAAAACATCATGTAAATCCTGAGTTTTCAAATCATCTCTCAATTTGTTTTAACCAATTTTAAAAGTTTACAATTGGTGTGTCTGTCAATCTGGACAAATGATCTCCTTCTGGAGTTCTCACTTCTGTTGCTTCCAGTCAAAAAGTAATAGACATGATGTGCTTGACATGTCAACATTATGAACTTCTGTAGTAAGAAGAGTCTTCAAAACCCCCTGTGCTCCGTTGCAAAATAACTACACGAGGGTGAGTACATATTTGAAGATATTTTGTTGGATTATTACTTTAAAAGAAGCTTCTTCATGGCTGGAGTATCTCAAAGTGTACTTTCAGACCTAATATGAGGGTCTTTCTTACACTCATCAAATCAATAGAAACTCCTCAGGCAGGTTTCAAACCCTTATGCCCATACGCAGAAATGCACACAGCAAAGTTGATTAAGCAGAAGCTTTTGAAGATTTCCTGAAGCTGCACAGGCCAAGACATGTCAGCACATTAAAAACAAAAACCTTTTTCTTTCCTAGATGTTTATCAGATTCAATAATGCCAGTAAACACAGCACGACTGCTCTATTTAAATGCACAACACTGCCACAAGAGGGTGCATATTCACCACAAACAATGGCATATTTTGATGACTTTGTGACCCTGGGCTCTATTGTGATGGTCCATGTGCAAAGCACAGGGCGCAAACGCTTTCAGGGCATGTCAGAATCCACTTTTGCTATTTTAAGGACGGAAAAAAACGATTTGTGCGGTGGCGCATGGTCTAACAGGGTTGAGTTTATTTTTTAATTGAATTGAATTGAATTGAATTTTATTTGACAGATTTTAGACAAACTGTACAAAAAGTATTCCATACACTTTGTTAAAAAAAAACTGTCGAGGATAAAAACACAATAAAGCCCTGGGCTTATTTCCATTGTGGTCCTCTGTTAAATAAAAACAATGTATGGCTTCAAAATACTAATGAAGAATAAAACAAACAGTCGCCACAGCGGTACGAACAGCCAACCTATCCAGCACAATGTCCCTCCAGCTGCCAACCTATTCACACTCAAGTAACATATAATTTAAAAGATCCTCGTCCACCATGCAAACTAATTATCCTCATCAAACAACCATCTTTTAATAGCTTTTTTGAACAACCTTAAATCTTTTATTTCCTTGATTGATAAAAGATTTAAGGTTGCAATTTTCTTATTGAGTTATAGGTGTGTTTTGAGAATAAACCAATCAGAGTCTCATCTCCCATTCCCTTTAAGAGCCAGTTGCGTCACGCCATAATAAATTTGCTGTTTGCATGACGTAAAGTAAGTGTAAGTGGAAAAACTGAGCATTTCACAAGCAAGAAAACAGTAAAACAGAGCATCAGCAGCGCGAGAATGAGAGAAGGCATCTCATAATCTAGTTTCACTTCGGCTCTTGTGGATAGGGAAACCTTGTACGCACAAACAACAATTAGCCTGTGAATAATTAATTTAGTTTGTTAAGCTCAAAGATTTGCTTCAAAACTATTTCTAAATTCAGTTCTAATTTCAAGCAAATGAATAAATGAACAATAATAATGAAGTGTGCTCAAAAACCTGAGTTACATCCTACACTGCAAAAAATGCTTTTCTTACTTAGATGTTTTGTCTTGTTTCTAGTCCAAATATCTACAAACTCTTAAATTAAGAAGCTTTTTCTAGACAAGAAAAACACATTGTCTTGTTTTAAGAAATAATATGCCAAAATGAAGTGAGTTTTTCCTTAAATAATCTGCTAATGGGGTAAGCAAAATAATCTTGTTTTTCGATTTGTAAATAAGATTATTTTGCTTCCCCCATTGGCAGATTATTTAGCTTGATTTAAGGAAGAACTTGCTTCATTTTGGCATATTATTTCTTAAAACAAGACAATATGTTTTGCTTCTCTAGAAAATGCTTCTTGATTTAAGAACTTTTAGATATTTGGACTAGAAACAAGACAAAGAATTTAAATAAGAAAAGCATGGTGGACAGATCTCAGCTTTTTTTATTAAAGCTAATATAAATATGTATATAATAAATAATACTGCTAATAACGATAACATTATACAAAAGCTAATTGTTATGAATAAACTGAAAAAGCCCCTCCGAGATGCAGAAGGTATGAAGGCGGTGGTTTTTAAATTTATGCAGGCTAGAAAATAATATGTTTTGTAATATTTTAATCCTTTATATTTATATCATATATATAACCTTATTATATCCTTTATATATCTTTACTATTTTAATTCTTTTTCATATGTACAGATATTTGCAGGGCGAGGCAGTGGCGCAGTAGGTAGAAGGCAAGAAGGTCGCTGGTTCAAACCTCGGCTCAGTTGGTGTTTCTGTGTGGAGTGTTTCTGTGTGCGGTACAGGTGAATTGGTTAAGCTAAATTGTCCATAGTGTATGAGTGTGTGTGTGTGAATGTGTGTGGATGTTTCCCAGAGATGGGTTGCGGCTGGAAGGGCATCCGCTGCATAAAAACGTGCTAGATAAGTTGGTGGTTCATGTCGCTGTGGCGACCCTGGATTAATAAAGGGACTAACCCGACAAGAAAATAAATGAATGAAGATATTTGCGTATTGCTCTACATCTTGTGTGTATTGAGCGGTGTGTAAGCGAGCCGCACAACTAACGTGTTCTGCGCTGGACCTTAGACTGGCTTTGTTTTGGTCTATTGAAAAATCTATTATAGTTTCTTAAAATAGCAACGCGCCAGCAATGCGCCTCAGAACGACTTCCTTTTTAGACCAGAACGCCTATGGGCGCACATATGAGCGCAAATGCATTTGCTGTTTAAATAGCGTGGCGGAAAACGTCAAAACAACTCTTGCGCCAAGCTGAAACTAGCAAACAACTATTGCGTCGCGCCTTGCGCCACATTGCGCCAGGTGTATGATAGGGCCCCTACAGTGCGTGGGCCCTTAGAATTGTCCCAACTTTGTGCCCTAGCGGCGCCCCTGAAAAGTATACAAATTGTGAATGCATGCAAGTTTCAACTGATTTGACAGAAACGACACACATTATGCTTTGGACATTTTGAAAAACAGTCGGTCATGTCATCCTTCTCTTCTTTGCCTATGTTTTATATTTATTATCATGATTATGCACACCCGATATGACTTCGACGCAGTACAGAGCGGTTATTAAAACAGCATTTAATCAGAGTCTGAGACGTGGAGTTGGAGCCATTACTCTAATTGACTGCCATTTAGCCGCAATCTATCATACTGTACATGTTTACCTTTGACATTCTTTTAATGTACTTAAGAGTGCTATAATACCATTTCCTGCTCGAGAAAATAGTCATTGTATGAATATTAAAGCGCTATCTCTCTAGGCGGCTCATTTAAAATGAATGAGCGCAGGCCTTGGGCAGAGACGGCGCTGTACAAACACCGGGAGCTCATTAAAACTCCATTGTTTTGTAATGTGCACCTGTCTAAAAGAGTAAAGAGGTGCAGATGTGGAGATGGACTGATCTGGGATCAGAGGTTAGCGGCGTAATGTTCTTTAGATTTGAATAATTTACCATGAGCCACTTCAGCGGTGAATGCCCTTTCCATTAGGACGGTTTTGTGGAAATTGAATGAAACCTACAATACAATCACTTACCTAGGAAATGGACAAATGGCACGGGTGCGAGCACTTATAGTTGTATTTGCATTCAGGTGTGAATTACAAGACTTCTGCATAGGCATGGATGGAAAATGGAAGTATGAGCAGGTTTTTCTTTTTCTTTTTCTTCATGCACTCTAAAATGCTTTTTTTTAGTGTAAGCTGAGAAAATGCTGAGAAAATATTATATACTTTTCCTTCTATGCTAATGAAGGACTACTGAGACATTCCAAGCATGGGATGGGTCCTCCTGGTGAGGCAGAGTTCCTCACAGCTCCGATACACATCTCTGCCATTTGCTTACAGTAACCATGTGCTCTTCACCATACACCAGGGTTTTTCAAAGTCTAAGACAGTGGGCCTCCCTTTTGACACAATTTATCCATTGGCGCCCCCCTCCTCCCAAACACGCACGCATGGACACGCACACACACACACACACACACACATATATATATGCAATTATTTACAGAGTAACAAGTATTTAAATATAACGTTTTTAAAACTAGGATGATGGTTCAATATGAATAGAACAGATCCAAGAACTGTCCATCGCAGTCAAAACAGTCAAAGTTTAGCGGGTCTCATGCTGTCATTAGCCAAAATATCTTGACAAACCACACATAAAGGTCGTGGTTCATCAGCTGGTCCTGTCCACGTAAATCCTAAACTTAAATACTGATCATCATATCGTCGTCTTTTGGGTTTAAGCCCTGAACTTGAAGGCTTTGAATCGGGGGGTCTCAGAAACAGATCCAATGTATTAGCAGGCATATACCTGTATTGGCGGGCTTGCCAAACAGAAGCAAATTCACAGCAATGGCCTTCTGGGTAAAAAAGGTTTTCTTATATTTGTCGTATTATTTTTTTTTAGCTTTGTTTAAATAAAACGTTTAAATATAATAAAAAATACATATAATAATTAAACTAAATTATATTTTTTATCATGTAATATTTTTTCCCGCGCCTCCCCTGACATGCTCTGGCGCCCCCCAGGGGAGGCGCGCCTCACACTTTGAAAACCCCTGCCATACACAATTCATCTGCTTGTGTTCTTCTTTCAGATATCTTTGTCATGTTTGGTGTCATTTGACAGTTTATGACTTCAGTGTTGTAGTCATGAAATCAACAGAGACATCGATTAATTGTATTTCAATCTACAATATATTTACTATTGTTGAGTCATGACTTGAGGAGAGTATGTTACTGTTCTTCTCCCCCACTTTATCTCCTCAACTTTGTTCTCATGTTCAGCTGGTTTTGGGGGTTGGTTTTCACTCATGTTTGACAATGCTTTGCTCAGGGTATAATAGGGAAAGGTAACTGTTGATCCGGGAGAATGGCTTTTACTCTGCATCTCCCGCACACCAGTGCGTAGCCTCATATGCTAACAAAGGCAGTTTCACTGTCTTTGTTGCTCAGCAGTGCAAATGTTACAGCTAATTTCTTTAACAGTATGTTAATTTGTTTCATTCTAATGTCTGTATATTTAAACATGTAACTTAATAAACAACTTTGCCTGCTTTAAGACGTAGAGATTCTTTCTCTTTATTAATGATGATAACAACTTTAATGGAGTCAGATTAATTACAATGGAGTCAGATAAATAATGGATTTAAACACGCCATCCTTCAACTGCTGTCTGTTTCCGACTATTGGTTCAGAACAGCAGCGTAAGTTTCAAGCCTTACATTAGTAATAGATTGTTCTGTCAAATATGGACAAAAATGAAGTGAACCCAGGGCGAGGCAGTGGCGTAGAAGGTAGTGCTGTCACCTCACAGCAAGAAGGTCGCTGGGTCGAACCTCGGCTCAGTTGGTGTTTCTGTGTGGAGTTTGCATGTTCTCCCTGCATTCGCGTGGGTTTCCTCCGGGTGCTCCGGTTTCCCCCACAGTCCAAAGACATGCGGTACAAGTGAATTGGGTAGGCTAAATTGAGTGTGTGTGAATGTGTGTGTGGATGTTTCCCAGAGATGGGTTGCGGCTGGAAGGGCATCCGCTGCGTAAAAACTTGCTGGATAAGTTGGTGATCCATTCCGCTGTGGCGAACCCAGATTAATAAAGGGACTAAGCCGATAAGAAACTGAATGAATGAAATGAACCCTGTGGGGTCTGAGGGTGTTTTAGGGGACTGGAGAAGTTCTGATGTGCCATGACATTTTTTTTCTGATGCTTAAAAAAAAATTGTACACACACTGGCCACTTTATTAGGTACAACTGATTTTTAACTCAAATCTCAAATCAGCCAATCACATGGCAGCAACTCAATGCATTTAGGCATGTAGACATGGTCAAGATGATCTGCTGCAGTTTAAAGTGAGCATCAGAATGGGGAAGAAAGGGGATTTAAGTGACTTTGAATGTGGCATGGTTGTTGGTGCCAGACAGGCTGGTCTGAGTATTTCAGAAACTGCTGATCTACTGGGATTTTCACGGACAATCATCTCTAGGGTTTACAGAGAATGGTCTGAAAAGAGAAAATATCCAGTGAGCGGCAGTTCTGTGGGCGCAAATGCCTTGTTGAGGTCAGAGGAGAATGGCCAGACTGGTTTAACAGGCAACAGTAACTCAAATAAGCACTCGTTACAACCGAGGTCTGCAGAAGAGCATCTCTGAACACACAACACGTCCAACCTTGAGGCAGATGGGCTACAGTAGCAGAAGACCACACCGGGTGCCGCTCCTGTCAGCTAAGAACAGGAAACTGAGGCTACAATTCACACAGACTCACCAAAACTGGACAATAGAAGATTAGACAAATGTTGCCTGGTCTGATGAGTCTCCATTTCTGCTGCCACATTCGGATGGTCGGGTCAGAATTTGGCATCAACAACATGAAAGCATGGATCCATCCTGCCTTGTATCAGTGGTTCAGGCTGGTGGGGGTGGTGTAATGGTGTGGGGGATATTTTCTTGGCACACTTTGGGCCCATTAAGACCAAATGAGCATTGTGTCAACGCCACATATTTGTAATATTTGTATAAAATATTTGTATAAAATATGTCTATAGACCACTACAACAAACTTAAAGAGCTGTAAATTCTTTGTTTTTGATGTAAACTGTTTCAACGTGTGACAGAAGTTAAACCACAAGTTTAAGTAGTTTTTTTCTTTTTTTAAATGAGCACGCAATTAGGTTTATATTTCAAATAGTTACAGAATTATATTGAATCTGAACACCTAGTTTAGTTTGTCAATAAAAAAATGATATATATATATATATATATATATATATATATATATATATATATATAAATATATTTTATATTTTATTTTATGTGTATATATATATATATATATATATATATATATATATATATATATATATATATATATATAAATCTAATTTAATTAAAAAATGACAAAAAATAAAGTAAAAAAAATAAATAAATACAATTAAAATAAATAAATAAAATAAACAATAAAATACATAAAATATATATGTTTTAATTTAAATAAAAAAAACAAAATAAATACAATTAAAACAATTAAATAAATAAAATAAAAAACGAAATAAAATAAAATAATAATAATAAAACTATTAAAAAAAAAAAATAAATAAATAAATAAAAAAAATAAAAAAAATAAAATAAAATAAAATAAAAAAAATGAATAAAATAAAATAAAATAAATTAGTCTCAAGAATAAAAAAAAAAACTCTTTTCTAATTAAAAAAAAAAAACATTTCTAATCAGCTGGAACCGTCCACTGCCTAAAAAAACATTTGTGTTGGGTAAGTTGGTGGTTTATTCCGCTGTGCCGACCCCAGAATAATAAACGAACTAAGCTGAAAGGAGAGTGAATGAATGTTTTCTAATCAGTATATTAAGGTAAACCATTTCTCAAATGTCTGTTCACCCACACATATTTACTCTATAATATCATCAAGTCATTTTTCCAGCTGCAGCTCATATTAAGTTCATATTGGTTATATTACATTTTTACTAACATTTACTAATGAGACTTTTGTATTTTGTAAAGCTTTTGCGATTTAAATGGTTAAAACATTTGTTTAGTCCGAACATGTGCAATAAAGCAATACACTAAGTATATTTTGTTATTATACCTGTTAATATAATAATTGTTATTTAATAGTTTTATTATATATTTTTTCCTCACTATTATTATAATAAAGTATAAAGTGATAAAAGCATCAGCAATTAATCACAACATGTCAATTAGATACCATCATAGACTAAAGTTTTACATGCTTGCTCCTAATATCTGCTATATCTACAATGGTTGCAATAGTAAAATGACAGTTCTGCCTAAATCATCAAGTCATTTTTCCAGCGGCAGCTCAGATGTACTGACGCACGGAGACAAAAAGTACTTTTCTACATCTTGTTCAGTGTGTGCAATGAGTAACAGACAGCAGAGCAAAGGATGAGCTCATCTCTGTGTTTCTGTGGCCTGCGTTTGACAGATCCGCGCATGCAAAAAAGATATTTTTAAATCAAAACGTCACTCCTACATCTACAACACGCTCCCTGTCAAATTAAGCTCCGCTGGCATATTCCATATACTCTTACATGCTCGTATCCTTTATTTAATCTCTGTGCAGTTTTTCAGACTCTGCAGATGAAGTCTGTGAGCTTCCATGGTAAGCAGTATTTATTAGCAGGGTGTGTGTGTGTGTGTGTTAGTTGTCATACAGAGTCGCCCACACAGGTCTGCCATGAGGTCCGGGCTGTGTTTCAGTCCTGTGAACAGCACACTCCATCATTCTCCGAACACTAAATAGTAAACACATCAAGCAGATCTGCTCTTCTACCACACAAAGTAGTTCTGATGCGTTTTAGACCTAATGAATTACAAATACTCATGTGACAGTACGATTCCTGAGGAACACTACTCAAGTACAAAGTAGTTAAAAATGTGTACACTGACTTTTACCTGAGTATTTTTAGTGTTGTTATCAGTGCTATTTTCAACCCAGGCTTGTTGGAAATATGTGCCCAGGGCTACAGTTTTTGAGAACTGATAAATATGTACCCTGCACTACGTCGCCTTGCAGTTTTTGTTTTCACATATTCACTAGAGGGCGGCATGTACAGTTTTACTGGGGCATGTTTTCTCAGGTGTGACATTTCTTGTAAATCCACTTGAGGGCGCATTTCTGCACGTACAGACGTAAGCTAGTGGGCGACTGGAATTTGCCAAAAGACGTCTAAAGGACTCTCACACCATAATGCTAGGTTCACACCAGACGTGGCACGCGCGTCAAGTGCTAGTGATTTACATGTTAAGTCAATGCAAACGCGTGAATAGACATCCTGAGGCGCGATACGCACGAATGGCTCGGCGCGAATGACGCAAATTGCATGAATGGCGCGGGGCGAATTGAGCGTTTTGCGCGTTTGACGCGCTTAATGAGCGTTTCGCTTGAATCTCTCGAATTGGAAAATCTGAACATCAGCGTATCTGCTTTGTAAAACATATGCATATGGAATAGTTGGTGGTTCATTCCTCTGTGGCGACCTCTGAGATAGAGACTAAGCAGAAGGAAAATGAATGAATGAATGAATGAATACATAATCCCCATTGACTATATGAAGTCATAATACAGACTCCTAAAATTGCTTAATTTAACAGAACATAAATAAGCTACACTCACCGGCCACTTTATTAGGTACACCTGTCCAACTGCTCATTTACGCAATTTTGGCATGTAGGCATGGTCAAGACAATCTGCTGCAGTTCAAATCGGGCATCAGAATTAGCAATAAAGGTAATTTAAGTGACTTAGAACATGACATGGTTGATTATGTTTCAGAAACTGCTTATTTACTGGAATTTTCATGCACAACCATATCCAGGATTCACTTAATTTACCTCCACAGTCACCAGAACTCAATCCAATAGAGCACCTTTGGGATGTGGAGGAACGGGAGATTTGCATCATGGATGTGCAGCAACTGTGTGATGCTGTCATGCCAATATGGAGTAAAATCTCTGAGGAATATTTTCAGTACCTTGTTGAATCCATGCCATGAAGTATTAAAGCAGTTCTGAAGGCAAAAGTGGGTCCGACTCAGTACTAGTAAGGCGCACCTAATAAAGTGGCCGGTGAGTATGTTTTATGTAAATCTAAATCTTAAGACTTTAATGAAGTGTTCAACACTCTGAACAAAAAAATATATATATATTCATTGGATTTACCAAATTTCTTAAAGTAAGTGGTTGCAAACTATTTAAAAGGGCTGAATTTAAACAAACAAATTAAATTTAGTGATGTTCAACTTAATCTGTTTGCTTACATTCAGCCGGTATAAATTGTTTGCAACTACATACTTTAACAAAAATTAGTAAATCCAATGCATGATTTTAGTAGTGCATTTAAAAATAAGCCACAGAATATTTGGATTGAGCTGATGATGATGATGATATCATAGCTGTCATTTTTGGGTGAAGTGTCCCTTTAATCATCACATTAGCTCACTGGTGATGATGCAATCATGAGGCGCCGCAGACATCAGAGCACGACTGCACTATTTGCATATTCATGAATACGTTTGTGTCCAAACCGTTGCTCGTTTGCTCATTCAGCCATTCAGTGCATAATGAATGCCACATATGAGAGCAAAATGAGACACAACTGCATCTGAAACCGCTGCGTGCAGGACTCCACCGAAAATACAATCTGATCATTCAGGCTTTCCTGAAATTACAAAAATTCGACATTGATCTGATTTTAAGCCCCAGATGGAGGTTTGGATTGAGTTTGGCAAAAATCTGGTTTATTTCTTTGCTTTGAGACTACAAAAAATATCTAAGCCGATTTCAGTAGGATAAACTAAAAAAATTGGATTGTTTGTGGCCTGTCTGAACAAATCCTCCATCTCTTGTTGTTTACTCGGTTGTTTCAAAGCCATTTGACTCACTCTGTGGACACAAACGGTGATTTTATAAGCACTGTGCTGGATGCTATTTTCAATGCAATTCTGGAGAATGAAGACTGAAGATTATGGCTTCGGAAGAGACACACATGCTTCATGAAACTGCTCTAAATGACCATAAATCCTAGTCTAAATCAAGGTCCATATGTTAGAGCTCTTCTTGAGTCCTAAAATCCTTACAGTACCTGACCAGAATTGAACCAAATCATACATTCATTCTTATTCCTTCGGCTTAGTCCCTTTATTCATCAGGGGTCGCCACAGTGGAATGAACTGCCAACTTAATATATATTTTACACAGCGATGCCTTTCCATCTGCAACCCAGTACTACTGTATGGGATACACCCATACACATTCATTCAGACACACTCATGCACTACGTCCAATTTCGTTTACTCGATTCACCTATAGACCATTTGGAGAGATGTAAACAAAAACAATGGTCCTAACGTATTTCCTGTTTTACATTTTTAATTTCTACAGCACACGAGAATCCAAAAAGAGCCTCATGTTGATAAATAATGTTATGAAAGCTGTCGGCTTAGTCCCTTTAATATATATATATATATATATATATATATATATATATATATATATATATATATATATATATATATATATATATATATATATATATATATATATATATTATTAAAGGGACTAAGCCGACAAGAAAATTAACGAATGAAGCTAAACAAAAATTCTTATAAACAATTATATTTTGAATTTAAATAGTTTTACATTTGAATAGCCAAAATTACAAATTTCAGTCTTTTAAATGTGATTAATCTTCAAAAAAAGGTGTGATTAATTAGTTATTTTTTTAATCGATTGACAGCATCATATATATATATATATATATATATATATATATATATATATATATATATATATATATATATATATGTGTGTGTGTGTTTTTTTGGTCACACCCCAATATAGACAGATATGAACGTTTAATATTTTTCAAGACACTATATTCAGCTTAAAGTGACATTTGACTAACTAAATACATATGCCCCTTTCACACATACAGACCTTTCCGGAAAATTGCCGGTAATTTTCCTAAAAGGTCTGTATGTGTGAACACGCCTTTTTTGAAAATACCGGTAAATTCAGTTTGGCAATTTTTCGGAAAGAGAAGTTGTAACATCACCGGTAATTTGCCGAAAGGCTGCGCTGTGTGAACGCAGAAGAAAGGTTGCTGGAAAGAGCGCGTTCACGTAAATGTCTACCTTAGCCAATCAGAACCCTCAGACGCATTCACATCCACGCTGTTTATGAAAATAAAATCCTTTGAACATTTTTCCAGACACTTTTAGCTGCTATATGTTAGTCGGATAACGTTTTTATGTTCCTTCCTAATGCCAACTGTGTAAATAATTATTGATGAGATGCTTCTGATAAGCTGTTGTTTGTTTACCTTCAAGCTCTGCTTCCTGCAGTTGCTTGACACATCGCGTGTGCCCGTGAAGCAGCCTGTGAGCGCCAGCACACACACACATATTATGCACATCTCGACATGCGAAAGTGTTCCTCCATATGTTTTCATCAAAGTTGTTCACAATACTGATCATCCACAGAGTTTGTGATGTCGTTTAGAGCCGTTAATGCTGCGTTCACACCAGACGCGGGATGCGCGTCAAGCGCGAGTGATTTACATGTTAAGTTAATGCAAACGCGCGAATAGACATCCTGCGGTGCGATACGCAGGAATGGCGTGGCGCGGATAAAGCCAATTGCGCGAATGGCACGCCGCGAATGATGTGAATTGCGCGAATGGCGCGGCGCGAATTGAGCGTTTGACTTGCTTGACGCGTGTTTCGCGAGAATCGCTCGAGTTTGAAAATCTGAACTTCAGCGGACATTCGCGCCACGTTAACCAATCAGAAACTTGCTCTTGTGGGGGCATGATTGTGACGTAAAACCTATTGATGGTGTCTCGGGGGAAATCCTCCAGGCGACACTGACAACAAGTCATCAAACTGGGCATGGCTCAGTCAGAAGCACTGCTGAAAGCCTCCTTCATCCAGGTTCAGTTTCTGGAGGAGTTGATGAGCTCACAGAGCTGGATGCACCTCTGAAAGGATGTAGTGGACTCAGACACTGTCCTAAACGTATCGACGCTGTTTTTCAGTCTTCATAAAGCACATGAACACTGTTATTTTCTTCATAAAATCCATGTTAGCCATTTAGCTATGAAGCTAGAGTCACCGGGCAGACAGAAGCCCTGCACATCACGCAAATCTGTGTCTGTTCAGAAGTGAATTTGACATAAATCGAATAAAGCGGATTTGACGCGCGAATGAAGCGAGTAACCTCAAATGTTCACGTGGCTATTTACGAGCGAATATCGCAATTTATCTGCGCGTTCCGCATCTGGTGTGAACACAGCATTAGAGCTCATTTCTGGTTAATGATGTCAGAATTTACCGGTATTTTGGAATTGATGTGTGAATGCTCTTTTGCGGAAAAATTCCGTAATGTCCTCGCCTGTGTGAACAGCACTTTTTTGAATTCATCGGTGAAGTTGTTCCGGAAATTTCCTGGATAATTACTGGTATCACTGTGTGAAAAGGGCTTTAGACAGCGCCCTCTAGTGGACCTGTCTTCTGAAACATGCCACTAAACATACCCAGAACAACATATTTTACATTGCATAAAAACGAGAGGCACACTCCAGAACGCAGCAGCACGAGTGGTCTTCAATGAACCTAAACGAGCACATGTCACTCCGCTGCTCATCCGTTTGCACTGGCTGCCAGTTGCTGCTCGCATCAAATTCAAAGCTCTGATGTTTGCCTACAAAGCGACTTCTGGCCTTGCTCCTTCATATCTGCTCTCGCTTCTGCAGATCTATGTGCCCTCCAGAAACTTGCGTTCTGTGAATGAACATCGCCACGTGGTTCCATCCCAAATGAGGGAAGAAATCACTTTCGCGAACGCTCATGCTCAATCTGCCCAATTGGTGCAATGAACTCCCTAACTGCATCAAAACGGCAGAGTCACTCGCTATTTTCAAGAAACGACTTAAAACTCAACTATTTAGTCTTTACTTCACTTCCTAATCTGCAATTGCCTCTCTGGATATCACACTAACTGTACTCAAAAAAAAAAAAAATAATAAAAAATTACTAATACTTTCCTTCTTAGACTTTACAGACCTGAAACTTGCCTACAGCACTTATTCATTGTTGCTCTTATAGTTGTGTAAGTTGCTTTCTTGTCCTCATTTGTAAATCGCTTTGGATAAAAGCGTCTGCTAAATGACTAAATGTAAATGTAAACATATTGCCAATGAGCCTGAGCTGGAGAATTTATGTGACCTCCCAACCAAAAAGTGTCTTCGCTTTAACCACACTTATCTTCAACAAATCCAAACAGAAGTCTGTATAATGTAAAAGGCACATCAGCGACAGCTTCCCCAGTCTCCTTGAAAACTGTTTACTCTAATATGTTTTACAGTCCGATGTTTTGCATGTCTTTGGCAGCACTGTTATTTCCCTGAAAATAACAAAGCATCCAATCTAAACACGCAGGCAGTTAGTGAAATGTTCAACTGCTCAAAATGCTTCTCGGAAGACGTTCAAGACGACAGGTAGTGCGAAATACGAAGGCAATGATCATTATTCAGTGCAAGCGAAGAAGGTCTGTGTAATTTGTTTGATGTTTTGACAGCAGATGACAGTTTCCTTCTTTCCCGCAGTCAGCTGAAGTTGTCCCTAAACAGATCATCATCAATTGTACAACATACAACATCGTTCGCCTGTGACACGTCAAGGATTCATGCATCATGCAACAGGAATCTGTTCAGGTAAATGTTTAGCTCAAAATACTCTGAATTCTCTGAAGCGAAGTGCTAAAATCATGAAAGTGTGACAGAGAAATACGGCTTTCAGCAGGTCGCTGACCCTGAGTTTGAGATTTGACAGGGAACGACTCGATGCCCTTGTCACAGAAAAGACAGCGGATGACTTTAAAAGTCTGTGCTATATTTTTTAAGGGTGAAAACTGGATGTTTGGACAGGAACTAGGCCAGCGCCTGAGATTGGCAAGATGATTTATGATTTAATGAGTCTAAACTGCCAAAAGTTAGAGTTAAAAGGCACTTTAACTGGTATTATGGATTAAAAAGGTGTGACTTCTCATATTTTATTACCATTTCTCTCTCATACACAAGTCCAGAGCAAACATTAGTATTATTATTGTGTTTGGTATGTCAGTTGTGTTATATGTGAAGCACCATGTCAGAATGAAGTGCCCCAATAGGGATAAATGAAAGTTAAACTAAACTAAAAATATAGACAGCGCCCTCTAGTGGATTTGTCATCTGAGACGTGCAATGAAACATACCCGGATTAACATATTTTACATTGCACAAAAAAGAAGACAATATTACCAATGAGCCTGAGATGGAGATTTTTTTGGCCTCACTACTAACAACAACAATTTAGTCTTTCCTTTAGACCAGAGGTGTCCAAACTCAGTCCAGGAGGGCCGATGTCCTAAAGAGTTAAGCTCCAACCATGATCGAACACACCTGAACCAGCTAATCAAGCTCTTACTGGATATACTAGAAAATTCATGCAGGTGTGGTGAATCAAGTTTGAGCAAAACTCAGCAGGACACTGGCCGAGTTTGGACACCCCTGCTTTAGACACTTTTACATTTAAGAAATTCCCACAGAAGTGTGTATTATATAAAACACACATCAATGACAGCTTCCTCAGTCTCCTTAAAAAAACGAATGACTCTAATATGTTTACAGCCTGGTGTTTTGCATGGTTTTGGTTGCAGCGGATGACTTTAAAAGTCTGTGCTATATTTTTAATAGTTGAAAACTGGATGTTTGGACAGGAACTAGGCCAGCGCCTGAGATTGGCAAGATGATTTATGATTTAATAAGTCTAAACTGCCAAAAGTTAGAGTTAAAAGTCACTTTAACCGGTATTATGGATTAAAAAGGTATGACTTTTTATATTTTATTACCATTTCTCTCTCATGCACAAGTCCAGAGCAAACATTAGTATTATTATTGTGTTTGGTATGTCAGTTGTGTTATATGTGAAGCACCATGTCAGAATGAAGTGCCCCAATAGGGATAAATGAAAGTTAAACTAAACTAAAAATATAGACAGCACCCTCTAGTGGATTTGTCATCTGAAACATGCAATGAAACATACCCGGATTAACATATTTTACATTGCACAAAAAAGAAGACAATATTACCAATGAGCCTGAGATGGAGATTTTTTTGGCCTCACTACTAACAACAACAACAACAACAACAACAACAACAATTTAGTCTTTCCTTTAGACCAGGGGTGTCCAAACTCAGTCCAGGAGGGCCGATGTCCTAAAGAGTTAAGCTCCAACCATGATCAAACACACCTGAACAGCTAATCAAGCTCTTACTGGATATACTAGAAAATTCATGCAGGTGTGGTGAAGCAAGTTTGAGCAAAACTCAGCAGGACACTGGCCGAGTTTGGACACCCCTGCTTTAGACACTTTTACATTTAAGAAATTCCCACAGAAGTGTGTATTATATAAAACACACATCAATGACAGCTTCCTCAGTCTCCTTAAAAAAACAAATGACTCTAATAGGTTTTACAGCCTGGTGTTTTGCATGGTTTTGGTTGCAGCGGATGACTTTGAAAGTCTGTGCTATATTTTTTTATAGATGAAAACTGGATGTTTGGACAGGAACTAGGCCAGCGCCTGAGATTGGCAAGATGATTTATGATTTAATGAGTCTAAACTGCCAAAAGTTAGAGTTAAAAGGCACTTTAACTGGTATTATGGATTAAAAAGGTGTGACTTTTTATATTGTATTACCATTTCTCTCTCATACACAAGTCCAGAGCAAACATTAGTATTATTATTGTGTTTGGTATGTCAGTTGTGTTATATGTGAAGCACCATGTCAGAATGAAGTGCCCCAATAGGGATAAATGAAAGTTAAACTAAACTAAAAATATAGACAGCGCCCTCTAGTGGATTTGTCATCTGAAACGTGCAATGAAACATACCCGGATTAACATATTTTACATTGCACAAAAAAGAAAACAATATTACCAATGAGCCTGAGATGGAGATTTTTTTGGCCTCACTACTAACAACAACAACAACAACAACAACAACAACAACAACAACAATTTAGTCTTTCCTTTAGACCAGGGGTGTCCAAACTCAGTCCAGGAGGGCCGATGTCCTAAAGAGTTAAGCTCCAACCATGATCGAACACACCTGAACCAGCTAATCAAGCTCTTACTGGATATACTAGAAAATTTATGCAGGTGTGGTGAAGCAAGTTTGAGCAAAACTCAGCAGGACACTGGCCGTGTTTGGACACCCCTGCTTTAGACACTTTTACATTTAAGAAATTCCCACAGAAGTGTGTATTATATAAAACACACATCAATGACAGCTTCCTCAGTCTCCTTAAAAAAACGAATGACTCTAATATGTTTACAGCCTGGTGTTTTGCATGGTTTTGGTTGCAGCGGATGACTTTAAAAGTCTGTGCTATATTTTTTATAGTTGAAAACTGGATGTTTGGACAGGAACTAGGCCAGCGCCTGAGATTGGCAAGATGATTTATGATTTAATGAGTCTAAACTGCCAAAAGTTAGAGTTAAAAGGCACTTTAACTGGTATTATGGATTAAAAAGGTGTGACTTTTTATATTTTATTACCATTTCTCTCTCATACACAAGTCCAGAGCAAACATTAGTATTATTATTGTGTTTGGTATGTCAGTTGTGTTATATGTGAAGCACCATGTCAGAATGAAGTGCCCCAATAGGGATAAATGAAAGTTAAACTAAACTAAAAATATAGACAGCGCCCTCTAGTGGATTTGTCATCTGAAACGTGCAATGAAACATACCTGGATTAACATATTTTACATTGCACAAAAATGAAGACAATATTACCAATGAGCCTGAGATGGAGATTTTTTTGGCCTCACTACTAACAACAACAATTTTTTCTTTCCTTTAGACCAGAGGTGTCCAAACTCAGTCCAGGAGGGCCGATGTCCTAAAGAGTTAAGCTCCAACCATGATCAAACACACCTGAACAGCTAATCAAGCTCTTACTGGATATACTAGAAAATTCATGCAGGTGTGGTGAAGCAAGTTTGAGCAAAACTCAGCAGGACACTTGCCGAGTTTGGACACCCCTGCTTTAGACACTTTTACATTTAAGAAATTCACACAGAAGTGTGTATTATATAAAACACACATCAATGACAGCTTCCTCAGTCTCCTTAAAAACGAATGACTCTAATAGGTTTTACAGCCTGGTGTTTTGCATGGTTTTGGTTGCAGCGGATGACTTTAAAAGTCTGTGCTATATATTTTTTAGGGGGGAAACTGGATATTTGGACAGGAACTAGGCCAGCGCCTGAGATTGGCAAGATGATTTATGATTTAATGAGTCTAAACTGCCAAAAGTAAGAGTTAAAAGGCACTTTAACTGGTATTATGGATTAAAAAGGTGTGAATTCTAATGCAGTACATCTGACTTTTATATTTCATTACTGTTTCTCTCTCCTACACAAGTACAGAGCAAACATTGTTGGTATTATTATTGTGTTTTGCATGTCAGTTGTGTTATAGTTGTGTCATCATACATGTACATTCTAAAAAACACATCAAGAGGTCTGATAGCACTACATAGTTTAATGCATTATTGTAACTTTGATAATTTGATTAAGTTTTTAAAACAGAAAAATATTAATAATTACATCAATTTAAAAATGCAGCTAATTTAAAGGTAAATATATCTATCAGTTACTTTAAAACAATATTTAACTTGTAGCAACCCAAAGAAATTAGGTTGATAACTCAATTGTTCCACACTAAAGGAGTTGTTTTGTGTTTTTTAGTCCACACACTGATGTTTTTTGTTATTTATTTATTTATAATGACAATATGGGACAGTACATGTTTTTGTTTTGTAAAACAATCAAAACCCGTGGTTTGATACAAATACAAAAATTACCAGAAAACAAAAATGTTGTTGTTAAATGCATTGCTTACAAGCATAAACAGTGAATTTGAAAACAACAAAAAATTAAACAATTTTTGCGACTGAATTTATTTGAGGCTCTAAACTTGAAAACGTGCATGTAATTAAGTACACAACACTGGATTTGTTTTCAATTTTCATTTTAAAAACTAATTCAAACAACTTATTTTTTTGAGTACTCAACTTTAAAATTTGAGGTTTTTGCTTTGTAAAATGCCTCTGATTGTAAAGGAAAAAATTTGTTCTGTTGTCAGAACTTGAATATATTAATGCAAACTGCTGTGTTATTTTTTGTTTTGTTTTGTCTAAACAATATTTTTCAGAGTGTACATGTCAGAATAAACTGCCCTTAAAGGGGATTAACAAAAGCTTTGAACTAAACTTAAATTAAACTAAAATTATAGACAGCGCCCTCTAGTGGATTTGTCATCCGAAACATGCAATGAAACCTGGAACAACATATATGCTTCATAAAAATTAGGCACTTATCACCAATGAGCCTGAGTTGAAGATTATTTGACCTCACTACTACAAACTAAAAACAACAACAACAATTTATTTTTTCCTTTAGACACTTTTACATTCACACTGAAGTGTGTATAATGTAAAAGGCACAATCAAGGACACCTTCCTCAGTCCCCTTGAAAACTATTTACTCTAATATGTTTTACAGCCCGATGCTTTGCATGTCTTTGGTTGCAGTGCATGACTTTAAACGTCTGCTCTTTATATTTTTTAGGGATGAAAGTTGGATGTTTGGACAGGAACTAGGCCAGCGCCTGAGATTAGCAAGGTGATTTATGCCCATTGATATGGGCTTTAATGAGCCTAAACTGCCAAGTGAGTCAAAAGGCACTTTAACCGGTATTATGGATTAAAAAGGTATGAATTGTAATGCGGTACATCTGACTTTTTATATTTCATTACCGTTTTCTCTCTCCTACACAGGAACAGAGCGCAGTTTATATGAGTTATTCCTCCTCTTTGAAGCTCTGCTCGCACTATTTAATATTCCTTTGGATGTCGAATTTAATAACAATGTCCTTAAGAGTGGCATAATTTCTCTTCACTGCCCGGGTTACCTGATAATGGCATCAGGAAGCAAGATTTATGCCTGGAATTTTATTGATGACTTTTAGTTAAAAAGCGAGAGAGGATTAGGTCTCCGAGGATAAATTCTGCCAAGAGACAAACTAATAATTGCATGTCAACAAGTTTGAGTTTGACGTGATTTATTCCAGTGCTCTGCTGTTGTATGTGATTTAATAAGTGAGGAAGCAGATTGTTGTTGTTTTTTCTCCCTTGATTAACACATACATTAAGTCCACATAGAGAATAACAACAGAATAACAACCCTCCCAAAGGTTACATCAGTTTAAATCCAGTATAAAGGACAGTTTTAACCCTGAAAGAACCACATATAGGAAAACACAGTGATACTTGTTCTTATATGCCTTAATTTTAGGTCTCTGACATGAAAATAAAATACCACATTAATTTATATTAAATAATGTTTTGTAATGTATATCAGTCTGTATATATTATAGCATAGTCAATAGTATCTTGATGCAGCCTTTATGATGCAAGCTGAGCACAATGCACTCGAATGGAGCGAGTGACGTCACTGTAACGGGTAGGGTTAGGGGTGGGGTTAGGTGAGCCCATTAAAAAGCATTGGATGCAGCTCAGATTGCAGTGCACCAGGTGTGCATCCAGACAGCTCTCGTTCAAGTCCCTGCTAGGTTAGTTGGCATTTATGTGTGGAGTTTGCATGTTCTCCCCATGTTTGTGTAGGCTTCCTCTGGGGGCAGCAATTTCCCTAAATTGTCTGTAGTGTATGTAAATGAGAGTGTAAGGGTCTTTCCCAGTGATGGGTTGGAAGGGCATCTACTGTGTAAAACATGCTGGATAAGTTGGCGGTTCATTCCACTGGGGCGACCTCAGATTAATAAAGGGCGGTATTAAAGGGAATAAGCCGAAAAGAAAATGAATTTATTAATGCGTACATTACTTTAGAGTTACTTTTGTGTTACTTTTTCTGACCTGCCCAAGATCTCTTTCACAAGTTTTTTTTCTTTCTTTTTTAAATAGATGAGTACTGCAATTAACAACACAATATATAGTCTAAACATTCATTTAACTTAGAAAAAAACACATCAAACAATATATTTTAGGATAATGTTATCTAAGAACTTCCTGAGCCCAGGGGTCCGTTCTTCGTACGTGGATTACTCAGTTAGCTGGATTTGGATATTGACGATTTGACATGATCCAGGATCGTTTCGTTCTTCAAAGCTGATCCGAGAGTTGTTGTCATAGCAACAGTTCTGCTAGCTCAAACCTGATCGGGAGCAGGTTCAATTCATATAAACAGGATTAGATCAGCTCAGTTCAAGCAAAGATAATAGAGAAAGTATGTACCGAATTCTGATATTTTCTTACAGTAGTAGTTATATACACTTGGGAAAATGGTACATATTTTCTAACTATATATATAAAGTTAAAGTCATTAATAAAATAAATAAAATTATACATATTAATAAAACGTATGCAATCTGCACCCTCGAAATGAAAGTACAAGGACTGCCACCTGGTGGTGCAAAGAGAAAACTTAATGATATGAACCTTTTTGATCACTTTAGTACAAATTGTGTATAATAGAAATGCAGAATATGTGACTTTTTTAAAGCAATAATACATTTATGCAGTCATAAACATGTTTTGATAGTTAATATGCAGTGATTTGATGCTTCACAAAAGTTACAGATGCCTTTACCAATATCAAAATGCTTTTGTAAACAACCAGTTATTCTTTACACCGATTAAAAAACGGCTACTATTATAAAGAAAATCTTTTCTAAATGTAGAACTAAATACACTGATTTGCATTGAAATACATGATGAATACACGAAAAGTGTAAAGCCTGCAGCTCACAACAAATGTGGAAGGTTATTGCTTGTCATATTTAACAAACCGTTTGCTGCTAATTTGATGTAATTTTGCTCACATGGATAATTGAATATTAATCAGATGATGTCATTATGCTGCTGTGCCGTCAGCCAATCGTTGCATTGCTGATCATGATTTCGAGGATCGATAGATCTGTCCTTCACAACACACGCATCGATCTCAGATCAGTTTATCCAGACATTTTAATCTGATTCGCGAACTCGTTTGAAGAACCAAATTAGCGAGAGATCAGTTATCAAGATTAAAAGATCCTGGATCTGCCAAATAATCTTAGATCATTTAAGCGAGGTACGAAGAACGGACCCCAAAGCTCTACATGCCGTGTACACACTCTAAGCCCGGATAAATTGAGTTTAATTAAAAAAATAAGATCAAACTGGTTGTCCTAAATTTTTAAAGTAATGTATACTTTAAAAACTTAAGTGAGCTCTACTTAAAACATAAGAGTTGTTCTAGTATGTACTATAAGTAGAATATACAGACATATTACCTCTATAAATTAATAAAATACAATAATTTACCGTAAAATGAGAAATTACTTTTACGGTTTGTACCGTGTTTTTAACGGTAAAGTACTGGCAACCACAGCTCCCGTTTTTTTTTTTTTTTTTTACCGTAAATTTAACGGATTTATTTTTTACAGTGTAGTCTCTAGTGTTGATTTCCGCTAAAACCTTGCAGTGAATTGTATGTATAGTTCTACACTACATTGTAAAACTAAACCATTGGGCCTTTGGGGCAGCAGAAATTCAGTGATTTATTAAATTTATATTCAATTATTTCACCATGGTAAATAAAATGTTGCATAAGTATGCATAAATTCATAATCTGCACTGGTCAGAATAAATGCTGATGATGTCTCATGTGTTCATATCCTCTCAAACCTTGCTGTGAAATGTATGTCCAGTTCTACATTTCCCACAATGTAGCAAGAGGCTTGTTGATTTCTAGTGAATGCATGGCGTGCAGATTGTGAATCGACTGTCTACCTAATCCATTTTGTAGTTGAATTTAGCAAGTCCCCGCCTCGTGGTAGGACTCGTCTCTTAATTTCAGCCACCGTGGAGAAAGGCCTCAGCTTGAGTAGCATCTGTTTGCAGAGCCGCAGCAGGGGAGCATCTAAAACGCAAGGTTCACTTCATCTGAGAGAGTCGCACGGCCCTCACAACGCGTCCTTAATATGATCACACACTGTTACCTCAGTCTCCTCTGCTTCCCCAGCAGGGCTTCTGCTTTGTTTTACCACTATTTCACTTTACACCCAACGTGACGAGCCCAGCTCCCTTTGAATTAACTCTCCGCTTTGCTGCCTGCCATCAGGAAACACTGCACCCCAATGTGTGGCTCTTCAGGCAGAGACAAAGAGCGTACGTGTACGCAAGCTTCCTTCTAGTGGTACGCGGAGGAATTAAATGTCATGTACATGCTACACACATTTAAAAATTTATCAAAAAATATGTATATAACATGTAATATATGACCTATAGCCTATATTTCTGAGGTAATCTGCCACGTTTTTTTAACTGTGCAGAGTTGTAGCTGCTTTACTGGGCCTACTACGCTACTGTATTTCAATTCTGCTCATTTTGGTGGTACTTGAAGAGACTTTTTTTTTCTGAGGTGGTACTTAATGAAAAAAGTTTGAGAACTGCTGAGTTAATGCATTTACTAACATGAACTAATCATGAACAACACATGTACAGCATTTATTAATCACAATTAAACATTTACTAATGCATTATTAACATACAAGTCCATGGTTGTAACATTAGTTAATGCACCATGAGTTAACATGAACTAACCTTTACTAACATGAATAAATACAGTAGTAAATGTGTTCTTCATTGTTTGTACATGTTAGTAAATGCATTAATTAACATTAACTAATGAACCTTATTGCAAAGTGTGACCATTGACTTATTGATAGATATTAAAGGCAACCCAAGCTCATTCTGGAAACGTAGCCCAGCGTTTCTGGAGACCGCAATTTACGTGGCCGGAGGTACATAAGGCAGCGTTTAGTTTTTTTCGAGCGAACGCTGCGGGGCGGTGTGGCGCCGCTCCGCCCCTCCTCTTCGCGCTCGCCGGCCGCTGCTTGCCTCCGAGTGGAGGGCTTTCCCGATGCAACCAGTTTGTCCGCTTAGCTCACAGCGTTGCGTCGGCGGAGCGGAGGCCCCGGAGGAGGAGGAGCCAGCCGCAGGGACGACAACCAGTATCGAGTCCGGGGAACAGCGGTTCCGGAAAGTCCAAACACTGAAGAGCAAATCCATCAATGTGCAGTTCCACATGTCCCAAACCAAGCAAGCAAGCAAGTGGCTACTTTATGCATTATATCGTGCTAAAAAAGCAGAAGATCTCATCAAAGATCTTCATGTGCAAGAGACTGATGTTATGCTAATGTAGTTTTTGGCACAGGCTGCAACTTTTACAACACTGTAATAATTTGTGAATTAATTGTACATAATTTTAAGTATTATTTTGGAACATTTGGTCTGTAATTGGTCTAAAATGAATTACTTACATTGCAAATGTCACAAACAAACTCGCAAAGATAAGAAGAGAATATCATGTAGGAAAAGAAAACATTTCAATTGTTAGACTACATGTTTAAAGGACTTTCTAAAAAATTCTCACAGAGATTTAAACTTTTTAAGACTTCTGAAAAACCTTTAATTTTCTTCATGGTAACTCAAAAGCGGTTTTGTGGTCAATGCTGCAGCTTTGAAACCAAGACGATTTTCTTTGAGTGTTGTTTGAGCTGTTCTCTGTATGACGGCCACTGTCTCGCTGTGTTAATATCCTCTGCAATTCATGCTGCACAACAAATTCATTTTCTCCTTGTTCTTCCTCTCATTATATGGGAGCAAAGCAATTAAAATGCCATTTTACCAGCTGAGTAGTAAATTGTTTTACCTTCAGAAACATAGACTCTGTTTAGTAACAGCTCCCGAGGTTTAAAGTGTAGTCTTATCTAAAACAAATGTGATTAAATTAAGATATTGTTTCGGCTGTACTGGGACCAGTTTGTCTAGAGTTTGCTATCATGGTTCACCCCTACTGGTTGATGTGGAACTATAGGTTTTCAAACACAAAAAGTAAATAAACTTACCAATGCACGATCTTTTAACGCCATCAGTGTTGTCATAATACAATTTTCCAGACTGATTGGTTGACTGAATACCTAATTGAGGAAATTATGAGGAACCTATTTATGTCCTTATTTGTTTACTTGTTTGCTGTCAGAGAACAAATAAAAAAGTTTACTGACTTACTGTTTTATTTATTTATTTATTTATTTATTTATTTATTTATTTATTTATTTATTTAATTATCTATCTATCTATCTATCTATCTATCTATCTATCTATCTATCTATCTATCTATCTATCTATCTATCTATCTATCTATCTATCTATCTATCTATCTATCTATCTATCTATCTATCATCTATTTATTTATTTATTTTATTTTATTTTATTTTATTTTATTATTTATTTATTTATTTATTTATTTATTTATTTATCTATTTATTTATCTATTTGTTCATTTATTTATTTATGTATCTATTCATAATTAATTAATTGATTAATTAATTAATTAATTAATTATTAATTAATTGATTTTATTTATTTTATTTATCTATTTATCTATTTATTTATTTATTTTATTTATCTATTAATTTATTTGTTTATATATTTATTTATCTATTTATTTATTTTATTTATTTATTTGTTTATATATTTATATATTTATTTATCTATTTGTTCATTTATTTATTTATTTATTTATTTATTTAATTATCTATCTATCTATCTATCTATCTATCTATCTATCTATCTATCTATCTATCTATCTATCTATCTATCTATCTATCTATCTATCTATCTATTTATTTATTTTATTTTATTATTTATTTATTTATTTATTTATCTATTTATTTATCTATTTGTTCATTTATTTATTTATGTATCTATTCATAATTAATTAATTGATTAATTAATTAATTAATTATTAATTAATTGATTTTATTTATTTTATTTATCTATTTATCTATTTATTTATTTATTTACTTATTTTATTTATCTATTTATTTATTTGTTTTATTTATTTATTTGTTTATATATTTATATATTTATTTATCTATTTGTTCATTTATTTATTTATTTATTTATTTATTTATTTATCTATCAATTAATTAATTAATTAATTAATTTATTTATTTATTAATTAATTAATTAATTTATTTATTTATCTATAGATTTATTATTTACTAACCAGGGGAACATGTATTTACTGTATTTGCTTGCTTGCTAAGGCATGATAAATTGATTGATTGATTAACCATCAATAGACAGATTGGCTGACTGACTAGTTAACTGATTAAATTATGAGGCACTTATGTACTTATTTGTTTACTTGTTTGCTGTCAGAGCAGAGCATAATTAATTAATTTACTGACTTAAGGTTCATTTATTAATTAATTTTCTTTTCGGCTTAGTCCCTTTATTGGTCTGGGGTCGCCACAGTGGAATGAACCGCCAACTTATCCACCATATGTTTTACACAGCGGATGTCCTTCCAATTGCAACCCATCTCTGGGAAACATCCATACACACTTATTCACATTCATACACAACGGACAATTTAGCATACCCAGTTCACCTATACCACATATCTTTGGACCGTAGGGGAAACCGGAGCACCCGGAGGAAACCCAAACGAATGCAGGGAGAACATGCAAAAGTATTCCACAATGAAAAAGACACTCACACTTCTCAAACGATCCTTGGGCTTGGGCACGGTACGGATAGCAGGAGTAGGCCCTAAGTTAAAACAACCCAGCTTTCTGTTTAGAATGTAATATTTACACATGACTGATTATAGACTCTGAGATGAGTATCTGTGTTCATTCACCTGTTAACACTAATATGTCACATTAGCATGCTGTATATCAGACCTCCTAAACCTGCTGCTGTTACAATGAGGATATTGAACAAACTACTATCCAATTAGGAAATCGATGCGTTAATCCAGAAGGGCTCTGACTGATCTCTGCTCCTCCACTATTGATGAAGTACCAGCGCTGCAATCTCCACAACAGTCCTCAAACTTTTTTTTGGCACTTCTTTAGCCCATCTGGTTCAGAAGCAAACATATCATCAGTAAACATCAGAAGTGAACGGCGGATAGCTAAGCATATGGTAATAGTTTTGTGTAAAGGCGTGCTTTTAATGCGACACACTTCAGCGAGAGTTCCAGTAATGAGACCATCCATCGCTCTCCTTTTTTAACAGACCGAGTGCTATAGAGTACATATGCTCAGGGTAGGGTAAAAACATCCAGTGGGGTCTTTTCTTATTTCGATTTGTCTTGGTAGCATGGTGGCTCAATGGTTTGCACCGTGGCCTTACAGCAGAAAGGTTGCTGGTTTGAGTCCCAGCTGGGCCAGTTGGCATTTTTGTGTGGAGTTCGCATCCTCGTGTTGGTGTGGGTTTCCTCCGTGTGCTCCGGTTTCCCCCACAGTCCAAACACATGCGTAAAAACAAATTTTGAGAGGATCACGTCATCATGATTGACACGGCTGGCCCAGCATTAGCTTATGCATGATTCACCAATTAGACAATTTCTAGCTTATATTTAGTATGAATAACCAAAGCATCTTACTTTAGTCATCTTCGCCTTGAAGAATTCCCCCTTCCACCCTCTCTCCTCCTCTTTTTTTCCTCTATAGGGCAGCACGATGGCCCTGTGGCTAGCGCTGTTGCCTTACAACAATAATGTCACTGGTTTGGGTCTTTACCCAGCCAGTTGACATTTATGTGCGGAGTTCAGGTTCTCTCCGTGCTTGCATGGGATTTCTTTGCGTTCTCCGGTTTCCTCCCACAGTCTAAAACATGAAACAAGCTGCAGTCACACTGGACTTTTCTCCCCATTGAGTTCCATTCATACACATGCAAAAGCATCAGACCGAAAATGCAAGTTCATGCATCAAGTTTCGCTGTTCACTGCAGTGCAAAGTTTAAGCTTGGTGAACTCTGACCTGCGAAATCACATCACTTGACTGCGAGAGACCAATCAAGGATCAAAACATGTTCTCTAGATCAGTGTTTCTCAACTGGTGGGTCGTGACCCAAAGGTGAGTCGTGGGGATATTTTCATTGCATCACGCAGTGTGTGTTAAAAAAACAACAAAAGTTAATTTTTTTTACTTATTTTGCTTATACGGGACTTTTATTTTGAAATGCGTGCGCAACAACCTTACCGTTTCACATGTGAAATTTCATTTAATTATTGCAACAAATATGTCAAGTGCAAGCACGACCCCGAATATGTAAAGTATGGATATATATGTTGACGACAAAAAACACTGCTCTCATAAGAGAGCATGAAACCTTCTAAATTTAAACAACATTTAGAAACCAGAAAACATTTTATTAACAGTTTAATATTAACAGTATTTGTCGTTTTTACTTTGTAATATTTCTATAATTTGATCCATTTTGTTAAATGACAGCAATAAAATAGTATTTATTTGTAAGTCTTGGTGAATTTCTTATGATGTATCTGTCACTACTTGTGTATGTTAACAAATAAATACAAATAAAGTATATTTCCTAAAATTGTATTATAATTCCTAAAAATTTGGGTTGCGGCTTGATGACCATGTAAAAATGTGGGTCCCATGGCCAAACCAGTTGAGAACCCCTGCTCTAGATCTACCTGAGCTCAAATGCCCCTCTCGCCCTGCGAACAGAAGAGAGCCCTGGGCTTGAGGATGTTATGAGCTCAGGGCTCTCTTACGGGACAGCATGCCAAACAAGCTTTATAATCAATCAACAGCATTGCATACGGGATTGCAGTTGGAAGGATATTCGCTGTGTAAATACATGCTGGATAAATTAGCGGTTCATTGCCCTGTGGTGACACCTGATAACTAAGTCGAAAGAAAATCAAGAAAGAACAAATTTTCTGTCTTGTTTCTGTTTAAAAAAAAACATTTTTTAGATAAGCTAAAAATATTGTCTTGCTTTGAAAAATAATATGCCAAAATTAAGTGAGTTTTTTTTCTTAAAGGGGGAGTCCACTACGATATCATATTTTAAACTTTAGCTGATGTGTAATGTTGCTGTGTGAACATAAACAACATCTATGAATGTAAAATGCTTAAAGTTCAATGCAAAGGGAGACCTTGGCTTTTACAGAGTTAGCTTAGAAAAGCCTACAGCAAACAAAGTTTAGGGAGTACAAAAACATACATCCGGACCAGTGAGATCAAACACTTCAGGTTATGCGCATTCACCTCATCCACACACCCTGTACAGCAACAGGTCGTGGCCAGAGGCGCTGTAATGTAATGGCACAGAAAGCTAGAATGGCGTCCAAATGCTGCTATTTCAACAGAGCTTCTTCTGTTTCTATATTTGAACTTCCAAAGTACACGACACAAAGAGAGAAGTGCTTACAGTTTAATTTTAATCATAACAAATATATTGCTAGGTCGGTGCAATAGCCAAATGGTTAGCGCGCCGACATATGGTGCAATAGCATGTCAGGGCGTCGTGAGTTCAAATCCCGGCTCGACAACATTTCCCTACCCCTCTCTCTCTCTCTCTCTCTCCCCCACTTCGATTCCTCTCTCAATACTGTCCTATCTAATAAAGGCAAAAAGGCCAAAAATAAATCTTTAAAAAAAAAAAAAAAAAAAAAAAAAAAAAAAAATATATATATATATATATATATATATATATATATATATATATATATATATATATATATATATATATATATATATATTTATATAGCTAGCATTTGACAAAGGGCAGCTTCTAGAATCTCTTTCAGTTCAGTGCTGGATTTGACTGAAAGTCCTCAAAAAAGGAGCAGCTCCAACCAAAATAGAAGAAGCTGTGGATTGCAAGCCATAACCAGTCAGTGTTTTTATTTGTTAAATTGATCTATTATATGCACATTGTTTAGCGTTAATGGTTTTTGTAGCGTGGACGTAAACAAGGATGTAAACGATGGGAAATGCTGTTTGGCGCCACTAACAATTTAGCTATAAATTCATATTTATCCATCCAACAGCTGTAAACACACACAATCTTCAGCAGCGCTGCAGTGTCTCTCTATGCGGACGCCTTTCCTGTGTCTACATGTCAAATAACGAATTTGCAAAAGATATGTGAATGTTTCCTATTGCTAACACATGCTTATAACCTGAATATATGTGAAAGACCCTTGTCAGATTTTATTTTGGAGAACAGGCATGAGGTTCGGCTGTGTTCTCGGTGTCATTTTCTGTCTGAGTCAGGCTTAAACTAATACAGCTAACAGCTACTCTGACTGACAGTGTTTACACAGCCAAGGCAAAGTGTGTGCTTGTGGGGGTGTGATTCTTTTCCTGGTGACGTGGAGCTGATCTGTGAATCACTGCACATTATAAAAGCTGATCAGAGCCTCTTGAGGGCGGGCCATTAAGAAGAACTTGGGAATATGACAGGCGTGTTATATATAAAACATAACCTGATTTTCTACAAATGAAGCATGAGCGCACATTGCTTTGCATCTTATAAACACAACCAAACTCTAATATTACACTCTGGACCACCTCTTTCATACATTCATTCATTTTCTTGTTGGCTTAGTCCCTTTATTAATCTGGGGTTGCCACAGCGGAATGAACCGCCAACTTATCTAGAAAGTTTTTTACGCAGCGGATGCCCTTCCAGCTGCAACCCATCTCTGGGAAACATCCACACACACACTCATACACTACGGACAATTCAGTCTACTCAATTCACCTGTACCACATGTCTTTGGACTGTGGGGGAAACTGGAGCACCCGGAGGAAACCCACTCGAATGCAGAGAGAACATGCAAACTCCACACAGAAACGTCAACTGAGCCGAGGCTCGAACCAGCGACTCAGCTGTGAGGCGACAGCACTGCGCCACTGACCACTTCTTTAAAACAAGCAAAATAATCAGTTATCTTGTTTTTTCTTTTAATTTAAGATGATCTTGCTTCCCACACTGGCTGATCATTTTGCTCATTTTAATACCTACTCCTAAAACAACCCTCACTAAAACAAATGTCAATCATTAGATACTAATAAAAACATCTTCGAGACAGTTTATAAGCATTTTTAATTAGCAAACACCAGTGAATGTCCTCCTTAGTGGATCATTTTCATGTACAGGTAAGGAATAATGAGCCCTCACACGTATAGCTAAACTAGTACAAACACACACACACACACACTGACATAGTTGTATGCATTGAAACAGGGACACTCCATTGGCAAAATGTATTCATTCATTCAGTTACCTTAGTCTCTATTTCAGAGGTTGACAGAAGAAGATACGCTTCCAGCCGCACACTAGTACTGGGAAACACCCATACACAGTCATTCACAGTCACACTCATACATTACAGCAAATATAGTTAATCAGTTGACCTATAGTGCATGAGTTTGGACTGGAGCACCCGGAGGAAACCCATGCCATCACGGGGAGAACATGCAAACTCTGTTCTGAAATGCCAACTGACCCAGCCGGGACTTGAACCAGCAACCTTCTTGCTGTAAGGTGATAGTGCTAACCACTGAGCCACCCCATAATGTATTTTATACTGTCAAAAAAAAGCTTGGTAATAGTTTTGTGTGAAGGCGCGCTTTTAATGTGACACACTTCAGCGAGAGTCTCGATAATGAGACCTTCCATCGCTTCTCTTTTTTAGCAGACGGAGAGCTATAGCGTACATATGCTCACTCGCTGGCACTGCTAACGTAATGTCTGATGGGTTAAATTAGCGAGATGAAGTGTCTGGAAAACCTGAAGGCAAACAACTGTTTATTAAAGGATAAATAACCCCCAGAAGCAATTGTTCCGCTTCAATTTTCTATCTTTCAGAATAGATGGACAGCAGGTTATTCTGGACAAAACCCAGAGAGATGCAGGAGGAATGTTGAAGGCTTCAGCTTTTTTTTTCTTCCTGGTGAATAAAATCACCAGGCTGAACAGCAGTAAATCTAAAAGTGACACAAAGTCACAGAGCGACTCGGTTATAGATCGGATAGAATGTATTAAGCTAACTGCAATATTTCATACTAAAGGTGCTGTGTAGTTTTGTGTCAAGCCAGCAGAATCGTCCTTTAGTGAACTGAGAAAAACTCCAGCCTGGCTGAAGCTGCTTTTTTTTTTTAAATAGGATGATAAGGACAGATAGTGTTATTCAGTGTCAGATGGGTTTAGTTAACACTCATTTTGCTGCAATAATTCACTGAATTGTAACTGGGGTGATTGCACTTTGCTATATAAATATAGTATGACCAGGGTAGGAGAGTGCAGAAAATGTACAGTGTGGTCTAATAAAAGCAGATTCAGCCTACAGATCACTGTGTTCAAACGTGTGAATTACAATCCAAAAGTGATTTTCTTACTTGGTTTTTATTCAAATATCAGACAATTTTACAATCAAAAAGCCTGGAAAACAAGCTTAAATAATCTTGTTTTTAATCTAAAAATGCATAGGCAGATAATTTTGCTTGCTTTGTAGAAAAACTCACTTAATTTGAGTTTTTTTTTTTGTATAAAAAAAGACTATATTTTTGACAAGCTACTTGTTTTACTATTAGTCAAACCCCTTAGTTTTTCAAGATTGTTTTTTTTTTGTGATTCTTTTCTGCGACAAAAAATGACAAATCCACATGCAATTTTAAAAAAAAATAATATATAAAAATAATCAAAAATAAAAAAAATAATTATATATATATATATATATATATATATATATATATATATATATATATATATATATATATATATATATATATGAAAAAACAAAATAAAAAAAAATAAAAAATATATATATATATATATATATATATGGTAACACTTTACAATAAGGTTCATTAGTTAATGCATTTACTAACATGAACTAATCATGAACAACACATGTACAGCATTTATTAATCATAAATAAACATTTACTAATGCATTATTAACATCCAAGTCCATGCTTGTTAACATTAGTTAATGCACCATGAGTTAACATGAACTAACAATGAACTACTGTATTTTCATTAACTAACATTAACTAACATGAACAAATACAGTACTAAATGTATTGTTCATTGTTTGTTCATGTTAGTAAATGCATTAATAAACATTAACTAATGAACCTTATTGTAAAGTGTGACCATATATATATATATATATATATATATATATATATATATATATATATATATATATATATATATATATATATATATATTCACACACACACACATACAGGTAAAGTCAGAATTATTAGCCCCCCTGTCTATTTTTTTCCCCTAATTTCGGTTTAAAGGACACTTATACACTACGGCCAATTTAGTCCACCTAATTCAACTATAGCGCATGTGTTTGGACTGGAAAACCAGATCACCCAAAGAACAGTGACCTTCTTGCTGTGAGGCAACAGTGCTAACCACTGAGCCACTATGCCATCCCATACTGTAGTCTAAAATAAATTCAAAGCAGGTTTGCAACAAAAAAATAGGTTGTCTTATATGTATTCTGATGTATAATCACCCATCACAGGATATTATATGTCAGAATACAATCATTAAAACACAGAATATAAGTTTGATCAACAAATGAGATGTAAAAATAAGAACATATGAATTTGGTTTACTAGCATGTGTGTGACACAAATGACTTGTTTACTATCTTAGTGAGGACATTTGTTCATTATTTTGCCGCAGCTCCGCTCTTTTTATTGATTTTCTCGCAGCCCCATGAGCAAAATGCAGCCTGCAGGTTAATGATGATGTAACTATCATTCGTCCCCAAACAGCGGCACCTTGGGGACAATAAGAATTCAGATAAGTAATAATAATGAATATCACACCTGGTCAATGACAATCAGACAATTCACTACATTAATAAATCTGAAATACTTTGATCAGAAATCTAAGAAGGGGAAAAAAGTTTAAGCCATCAATAGAAAGTTATTCTGAGGTTAAACGAGTTTTGCAGATAACAGTACAATTTGTGTTTCTTATTCCGAACACACTAAAATAACAGTGCTGTTGTGGTCCAGTGGTCAGCACATTGTGTTATGACATGACTGACCCGAGTTCGTTTCTCATCCAAATGATTATTATTATCATCATTATTGTCTTTTTTAGTGTTAAGACATATAATAATGTTTGGGTTACTAATATAGGTGTACATATTTTATTCGTATTTTTTCTGTGACCATCGTTACACCGTTACATCGTTCATAGGACTGGATATCTATAAAGAATTTTGCACAGAATATATATCAGAATATATTCAGATATTGCAAGAAAGGACAATAGCCCCTTTCACACAGTGATACCGGTAAATATCTGGAAAATTTCCGGAACGACTTTACCGGTATATTGAAAAAAGCGCTGTTCACACAGGCGAGGACGTTACGGAAATTTTCCGGAAAAGAGCCTTCACACATCCATCGCAAAATACCGGTAAATTCTGACATCATTCACCACAAATGAGCTTTAAACGGCTGCGCTTGTGTTTGTAAACATTTGACTACATCACAAACTCTGTGGATGATCAATATTGTGAACAACTTTCGCAGGATCACTTTCGCATGTCGAGATGTTCATAATATGTGCATGTGCAGGCGCTCACAGGCTGTTTCACAGGCACACGCAAAGCTTGAAGGTAAACAAACAACGGCTTATCATAAGCATCTCATCGATGATTATTTACACAGTTGGCATTAAGAAGAACATATAAACGTGATCTGACTAACTTCTAGCAGCTAAATGTGTCTGGAAAAATATTCAAAGGCTTTTATTCTCATAAACCGAGCGGACGTAAATGCGTCTGACTGATGTGATTGGCTTAAGCAGACGTCTCACGTCAGCACGTTCTAGACGTGCACGCGCTTATTACGGCAATCTTCCTTCTGCATTCACACAGCGCAGCATTCCGGCAAATTGCTGGTAATGTTACAACTTCTCTTTCCGGAAAATAGCCAGAACGAATTTACCGGTATTTTCAAAAAGGACCTGTTCACACATACAACCTTTGCCGGCAATTTTCCGGAAGGTCTGTATGTGTGAAAGGGGCTATTGTGAGTGTTGGAAATTTAGCTACCCTTTAATGTTCTCATATTTATGACAGACATTTGAAGTTCTAAAGAAGCTGTTCCTTTGAAAAAGTTGTGATAGTGTCATTAGAAACTAAGTTGGAAATTACCTTATTTTAATATAGTCAGTTGTGAACTGAGGTGGGCCGGTGTAAGGCTTGAAACTCCAGGGCTGAAAAGGAGTCCCACTTCGGTCCTGATACAACTCCTTCTAAACCACATAAACATATACATACACACACACACGCACACACACACGCACACACACGCACACACACGCACACACACACACACACACACACACACACACACACACACACACACACACACACACACACACACACTTTACATCAACACTAACATTCACATGGAACGTTTTCAATTGTCAAAGTGATTTTAATTACAGAAATGTGCTCTTGTTGAGATGTGTGCTAAACTGTGTTCTGGCCTTTGCTCAAAAGTAAATAAATGTGAGCATTTGGCATTTTGCATTGAGAATCAATTATGGAAACTGTTCAAGATCTTGCCTTGTGATCTCTAAAATGGGATTTTGGATCTTGCAGATTTCTGTTTTGAAGTGTCTACGTCAATGTAAATGTTAAAAGCATCAAATTAACTCGCAAAAGAAAGTTAGTAGCTCAGTGGCAGGAGGTGACCGTGGTGACTTCAGCAGGCGTGATATATAGCAGTGTAAAAAACAACCATAAAGATTTCAATCAAAATGATGTTAATCAAAGACTTTGACAAAAAGAAAAATAGACATGAATATGAACTGAAACACTACTGTGGTATGAGCTATTTGGAGATTCATTGGGAACCGGAGTACATACCACTTCAGACACACTGAAAAATAGATGAATGCTGCCAGAGACAGCCCTGTACATTTGGGGGCCCTAAGCAGAATAATTTTGGAGCCATACCTTGCTCAATATAGTGGAGTATTTCCATTGCAAACTGGCCCTCAATTATGTTATTGCTTATTAAATACAATCAATGAAACAGAAAAGCCTGATTTCTTCTACTTAATAACTGTCTGAATGATTTGGACATTTTAAAACAGCGCTGTTTTTGTCAACTAGCAGCTTCAAAAATGAAGAATTAAGCAATCTTTAATATAGGGACCAGTGATTCCTACTTTGCGTCCACAGTTTAAAACATATTCTAATAATTTGGCAAACATAATGAAGAATCTATAAAAGATTCTAGGTCGAATTTTCAAAAGCAAAATAAAATGACACTGAACAACTAGAACCTAAAGTTTATTGATAAACGTTGATGTTGGCTTGAGAAAGCCAACGTGACTGCGCTAGGACTGGGAATGGCAGTTGGCAGGAAGCACGGTGGCGGTTGCTAAGTGGTTGCTAGGCAGTTGCTAAAACAATTATGGCATTGTTAGGTGGTTGCTAAGCAGTTGCTAAATGGTAATGCTCGTGTACATGTTTGATCAAATGCTAATACTTAGTAGGCATTTCTAGCATACGTTATTGCATTTAGATAATGATTCATAGCATGTAGCTAATCGTTATTAGCACTTGGCTTCCATTATCATTGTTACCATGCATAGTACACAGGAAGTCCCATTTGCTAGCATGAGTCAAACAAGCCAATGCCCAGGTCCCTACGATGTTCTGATGTAGAGATATTGCTATTTTTAAATGGTTGCTAGGTTATACTGTTTTATTGCTATGGGGACATTTGACAGGTTAGTGATAATACATGAAAGCTTCTTGGCAATATGAGTGATCTTAATCAACCCCAATGATTCTATGACAGTCTTTGAGTGTCAAAAACTGGACTTGAACATTATATATTCCTGGTGTTGGGTTGCGGCTGGAAGGGCATTCGGTGTGTAAAACAAATGCTGGATAAGTTGGCGGTTCATTCCGTTGTGGCGACCCTTGATTAATAAAGGGACTAAGGCAATGAACATTATGTGAAAATGGCTTGCCGTACTTTCTTGAAAATACAATGCTTAATAAGTGTGAAAGTGATGCATGCAAAAATGGCTTGCCATATCAGTAAAAAATAAGGAGTTTAAGTCAAAACTGGCTTGCCATATTTTGAGAAAAATAATGCTTAAAAATTATTTATTGGAAAACTATAAGTCTGATAAACTTTAAAGATATAGCAACAATCTTGAATGTAGAAGGCACATTTTGACCACATTTGGGCCTTGTGGCATGAACGGCCTAGGAGGAGATACGTTTGTTTTCAAGGACAGAGTAGCATAACAGTATGTTGGCTTTCTCAAGCCAACATAATTATTACATGCATTAGTAGTAAAATAAACATTCTGAACAAAATAGAAACTGAACAAACAAAAAAAAAAATAAATACAAACGACAACAAAACAACTAACATTAATGCAAAGATTAATCAATAAATAATAAAATCGATATGCAACAAATGTAAATATGAAAAATATTTCGCTCTTGTATTGACCAGTCAGTCTCGTAGCTTGAGCAAACTTGAACTGCGAGAACAGAACGCAATTCGCATATGAGAAATGAGTTGCTGCGAGCTTCCTGTTGATCACATAACCTTCACACGAAAACATTCTTTTGATAAAATTGGGCTTTTAATTTTTTTTTGAAGTGAAACTGTTTAAATATTTAAGTACTGAAGCACTGTCAGTGAAGATAATTGTTAAAAATGTAAATAAAAATGATTTCAGCAAGGAAATGGCTCACGCCACTAGCGGGTTGTGGGGGCCCCCTAGTGGCCGCAGTGCCCTAAGCAGCCGCTTAGTTCGCTTATAGGGAGGGCTGGCTATGAATGCTGCTTAATAACAAAATTTCAAACCAAAATGCATCTGCAAACAAATAATGCTGCAATTTAATCAGTGATGGGTCAAAGGACTACAGTGTGTAATCTAATTGGGCTGTTAAATAATCATTATTAACAGCGTTCATTGCTTTATTATAGAAAACCAAACAGACACGTGTTTCACACACAGTATAGTTAGTCAGTGGTCCCCAGCCCCCAGGCAACGGACCGGCAATTGGTACCAGCCTCATTCATTCATTTTCTTGTCGGCTTAGTCCCTTTATTAGTCCAGGGTCACCACAGCGGAATGAACCGCCAACTTATACAGCAAGTTTTTACACAGCGGATGCCCTTCCAGCCACAATCCATTTCTGGGGAACATCCACACACACTCATACACTACGGACAATTTAGCCTACCCAATTCACCTGTACCGCATGTCTTTGGACTGTGGGGGAAACCGGAGCACCCGGAGAAAACCCACGCGAAGGCAGAGAGAACATGCAAACTCCACACAGAAACGAGCCGAGGTTCGAACCAGCGACCTTCTTGCTGTGAGGCGACAGCACCACCTACTGCGCCACTGCCTCGCCCTGGAGAAGATTGTTTAATAATTTCAGTTTTATTTATTATCTGAGTCTGAACGATATTTTATTTTGAAAAATGGCCATTGTAATGAAGTTTATGGCCCTTTGGCCGCTGAGAAGAAGAAAGCGAGAAGGAGGCGGAGAACAGACTAAATTTTAAAATATTTGTTAATAACCGGGGACGGCAGCTCCTCACGGATACTGCCGTCTAAACCAAAACAAACAGACGGCAGCACCTCAGAGACTGCTGTCAAACTGAAAACAAAAGTAAAACAATATGTCTGTGCCCGATCCTCTCTCGGCTTCCTCTGCCATCGTTCCTCCTCTCATAGTCAAGAGCTCCTTCCGTTCCGAGGCTTCCGGGATTCCGGTATTCGAGACTGGTGTGTGCCACATGTGTATCTTACTCGGAGGCCTCATTCCATTCCCACGGTTCTCGGCCCCGCCCCCTCGCCACAGCCGTATTCCCTCGGTTACATCTCAGTCAAATAAGCGTCAAAATGTAACCCATAAGCAGCAATATAGTAAAAAACAGACGTCTTTAAAAAGTTTCTTTGCAAAAGGGGAAAAGACCCAGTGAAATACCCACAAACTGCCAAGGAATGGATTCACAACCCATTTGTCAACAAATCAGGTGAATCCAGCATGTCTATGCAAGAAGATCAACTGCTGCAGATCACAAATTTATTTTTACCACTCGCAAGCTCATTATTTCCAATGGCGGCGCATGGCTTGTGTGTGCATATTGGGAGCGACGCGTGCAGTTGCAACAGTTGTGTTTGACTAGAACCATGGCTGTAGCCGGCAAATTGCCCCTTGTGTATGAGTGTGTGTGAGAGTGTATAGTGCTTGTACTGGGTTGTGGCTGGAAGGGCATCCGCTGTGTAAAACATATGCTGGAATAGTTGGTATTTCATTCCGCTGTGGCAACCCCTGATAAATAAGAGACTAAGCTGAAGGAAAATGAATGAATGAATGTACAGTGTGATGTCAGTACATCTGCTAATGAATATGCAAAAAGGTAACAAACAAAAATGTATGTTAATAAAATGTAACTGTTCTTGAGTGATATTTAATATAACTACTTGTATTTTTTAATATTTTACATCTATTGCAATCAGGCACGTGCACACACAGGGCTCAACCTGTGCAGTGCACATGCCCTTTTTAGTCTTGGATAGAAAGTGCCCTTCCAAAATGATCAAAAGTGCCCCCGCGACGCGGCACACGGTCGGTACCGCCCTTAGTAGGTCCGCAACAACACCGCTGATCAGAACGCGCGCGACAACACCGCTCTTTAGTACGCGCGCAATCCCCCCCTTCAAAAAATTTATCCTGCACATGCCCTTTGGACGGTCTCTGCACAGGCCTGATTGCAATGACACGAGATGCATACATTTGTAGGTGTACAAATGCCATCTGAACCTTGTAATGCAGTGATGGTTTGAAAGTTTTTGCATATACAGCGCTATATTTGAGTTCACCCTCTACAAATCTCTAATTTAAATAAATATTTTCTATAGGATGGTAAACAATATTATATTTGTGCATGTATATTAGTTTAGACACAACTGAATCCAAACCTGGAGCTAATCTAACAAAATAACATATGATAACGGTTCACAAATTAGTAGCTTAAATTTCTATATGTCAGGGAAAGTTTTTAAACTAAATTTTTAAAAATAGCAAAAATCAAGAGAAACTTAAAATATTTAAAATCTTGTTAATTTTGTAGTTTTTTCAGTATTTTTCTTAAATGTAATTTTATTATCTTTCCTTTTCTGAAGATGTTCTGTGACTAAAATATCATTTTAATAAATATATCTGTTTAATGAGTCTGTTTTGTTCAAATGCACCAATATACAGTTCAAACCAGAGGTTTACACACACTCTAAAAATCTAACATAACCATTTAAAAAAAAATAAAAATGTCCGATGGTATCATACTAAATGTTTGCTGTTTTAGGTCCGTTAGGATTACCTAAATGATATATATTTGCTAAATGGCAAAATAATGAGAGAATTTAATTTTTTTATTTTTTGAAAATTTTTTATTAATTTCTAGACAGTCAAAAGTTTACACACATTTCCTTGGTATTTTTTTAGCTTTGCTTTTAAACTGTATAACTTTGGTCAAATGTTTTGGGTCTCCTTCCACAAGCTTCTCACAAAAGTTTGCAAGAATTTTGACCCATTCCTCCTGACAGAATTGGTGTAACTGAGTCAGATTTGTAGGCTGTCTTCCTCGCACAAACTTTTTCAACTCTGCCCACAAATTTTCTATAGGATTGAGATCAGGGCTTTGTGATAGCCATTCTAAAACATCCACTCTGTTGTCCTTGAAGCACATTTTAAGTAATTTGGCAGAGTGCTTAGGGTCCTTGTCTGTTTGGAAGACCCATTTGTGGCCAAGTTTTAATTCCCTGCCTGATGTCTTGAGATGTTGCTTCAGTATTTCTACATAATGTTCTTTCTTCATGAAGCCATCTATGCTGTGAAGTGGACCAGTCCCTCCTGCAACAAAACAGCCCCACAACATGATGCTGCCGCCCCCATACTTCACAGTTTGTAATGGTGTTCCTAGGTTTGTAAGCTTTCCCCTTTGTCCTCCAAATGTAACACTGGTCATTATGGCCAATCAGTTCAGTCTTAGTTCCATCAGACCACAGGACATGTCTCCAAAAATTAGTCATTTTCCCATGTAATTTAGCAAATTGTAATCTGGCTTTGTTGTTGATTCTGGCTTGTAGATTTTCCCATGTTGTCACACAAGAAATTAGTGTGTTTGAGGTTTTACTATTCTCCAGTTGTGCCTCCAATTAACTCAAATGTCAATTAGCCAATCAGAAATTTCTAAAACCTTGACACCATCATCTGACTTTTTTCAGAGGCAGAATAATCTTATTGTATGTAAGCTTGACTTTCAAGAAGAGTTATAACAATTCCTCAAACAATATCTCTCTCATTATTCTGCCATTATGCAAAACAGAAACTCATTTGATAATCCTAACCTACCTAAAAGAGAAAAAGTTTAGTCACATTAACATCTTACTGTTTTAAATGTTATTTGCCTTTTTGTACAGTGTATGTAAACTTCTGCTTTCAACTGTATATTACCCATATTCACTAAGAAATGCATAAAAGTATTAATTTTCAAAATGGGGTGTACTTATTTATGCTGAGCTCTGTACACGCTGCAAAAATATATATGCAAATTAGCAGTTTTCCATATTTTGTAGGGATGTAACGGTATTGTAAATGGTGGCCATATTAATTTTTTTCGATATTACCGAAGTCGCATGACTCGGTAAAACTATAGGTCTTCTGAGAAAATTTGCTCAGGCGAACGAACGGGAAGCGAACGGGAGGTAGCGGAAACTACAATTCCCATCAGCCCAGGCGTGGCCATAATCCTTTGCGGTCTGTTGTCGCTACAGATCCAGTAATGCGGAAATGGAGTGTGCTGCTAGTAGCGGAGATAAAAAAAAGATGGAAATGATCGAACCTAAAGCGGGTGTTGTCGCCGCGCGCGTACTGAATAGCGGTGTTGTCGCGCGAGTTCTGATCAGCTGTGTTGTCGTGCGCGTATTGTAAAGCGCCGAGGGGGGGTTGAGCTCGCATACTCAAGAGAGGTGTTGTCGCGCACCTACTGAAGGGCTGGATGGAGGTTGTATCGCGTCGCGGGGGCACTTTTGATCGTTTTGGAAGGGCATTTTCATCCAAGACTAAAAAGGGCATGTGCACTGCACAGGTTGAGCCCTATGTGTGCACGTGCCTGCAAGTTGGGGAATACGACTAATAACAGTCATGGGGACTGCAGAAACACAGCACACTGTTCAGATTGATGCAGACATTGACTTGTACCGCAAAGAGACCTCTATTGCACTCATGGTTTGTCCTCTCAAGTGGGGGTTCCAGAAACCTCAGTCCCAAATGAGAGGGTTTTTTTTCTGTTGCAGGGGACATTGTAAATACCCAGAGATACCAGCTTTTACCAGATTATATTTAAATGATAATTTTCCTTTAAACCCATCTCTATCTAAGTGAGTGAGTGATTAAATGTTGAATGTGATGAGTTTTCAACAATACTAAATTGAAACTTAATTTTTTTACATGGTTTAATATTTTTTTGTTATTAAAATTGAAGTTCCTGTTTCAAAGCTTACAGATAGATGACTAATTTGTATGTCATTGACACTTTTTTGGAGTATTTTCATAAGTTTTGTTTTTTCCTGTAAATGATTCAATAAATACCGTACCGTGACATTCATACCGAGGTATTACCGTACCGTGAAATTCTGATACCGTTACATCCTTAATATTTTGTGATTCATGTTTTTATATTTCCCCCTTTATTTATGCTTTTGAATTGCATTATGGGCCCTTGATCTTTTTTCGATAAACATTTAGCCTTGAAATGTAAAAAAAGGGACATTTATTGAAAATTTTAATAGTGTAAAGTGCTATATTGTTTGTGTTGATGTTGTATATTATGCTACAAAAACCTTGTAATACACTGCCAGTACATTTTCAGTTATTTTACACACTTATATATTATTTCTTATGCATTATATTATTTCAAGCTACTAAAATGTCAATAAAAGTCACTTTGTTAAACCGTAGAGTTAAAGTTTCAACATCAAAAGTGGACAGAGCAGAGATCAACATCCCATAATGCAACTCGCAACCGTAAATAAACTAAAATCACTTGTAAATCCCAAAGTACGGAAGCTGTTAAATTACTGGAATTTTCCAGTGTATTGATGACTTGAATTTCATTAGACTGAATGACGCAGTCAGAGAAAGCAGGTTATTAGTCCTGTGATTTTCAATCAGAGACACTCCTTGCAGAGCAGGATCAGACTGTGATTAGAGCGTGCTGTGAAGAGCTCACTGTCAAAGCTGCTTTTTAAAGTGGGAGTTTGGATCCAATTGCATCATTTTCTGAGAAGTACTGTACAGTCAAATCTGCCCACTTTTTTTAAGGACTTTTTTTTTTAAGGATCTATTAGTGACGCAAGACTTGAGCTACATTAAAATTATATATTATTAAATAAACAAATATAAATGACAATTAAAGGTGCACTGCAAAAATATTGATTAATTAACAGTTTCAATATTTTGTCATTACAAGTGCAGCGAATTGCAATATGGGATGTTGATCTCTTCTCTGTCCACTTTTAATGTTGAAAGTTTAACTCTACAGTTTAACAAAGTGACTTTATTTGAGATTTTAGTAGCTTGAAATAATATGACTTATAAGAAATATTATTGGAGAAATAAATCTTTAAAACAACAGAACATTTACTGGCAGTTTCTTACAAGCTTTTTGTAGCGTAATATACAACATCAACCCAGACAATACAGCACGTTACACTATTAAACATGTACATAAAAGTCACTTTCAAAATGTTCAAGCTAAAAAGTTGATGTACGAAAGATCAAGGTCTCATAATGCATTTCAAAAGCATAGATAAATGGGGGAAAATACCAAAAATAAAGACATGAATCACAAAATACAGAAAACTTGTAATTTATGCATATTTTATTTATTTATTTATTTATTTATTTTATTTATTAGTTTTTTTGTTTATTTTACATAAATTATATTACTAAACCTTTAGTAATTTGTTTTCAATGCAACCAAAAGACATCAAAATGTCCCAAATATGCATATACTTTACATACACTCAACGGCCACTTTATTAGGTACACATGACCAACTGCTTATTGACACAAATTTCTAATTAACCAGCGATATGGCAGCAACTCAATGCATTTAGACATTTTGACATGTTCAAGAAGATCTGCTGCTGTTCAAAGCGAGCATCAGAATGGGGAAGAAAGGGGATTTAAGTGACTTTGAACGTGGCATGGTTATTGGTGCTAGACCGGCTGGCCTGAGTATTTCAGAAACTGCTGATCTACTGGGATGTTCACGCACAACCAACTCTAGGGTTTACAGAGAATGGTCTGATAAAGAGAAAATATTCAGTGAGCGGCAGTTCTGTGGACGCAAATGCCTTGTTGATGCAAGAGGTCAGAGAAGAATGGCCAGACTGGTTCCAGCTGATAGAAAGGCAACAGTAACTCAAATAAGCACTCGATACAACCGAGCTCTGCAGAAGAGCATCTCTGAACACACAACACGTCCAACCTTGAGGCGGATGGGCTACAGCAGCAGAAGACCACACCGGGTGCCGCTCCTGTCAGCTAAGAACAGGAAACTGAGGCTACAATTCACACAGGCTCATCAAAACTGGACAATAGAAGATTGGAGAAACATTGCCTGCCCTGATGGGTCTCCATTTCTGCTGCCACATTCGGATGGTCGGGTCAGAATTTAGCATCCATCCTGGCATTGGATCCACCTGCCTTGTATCAACGGTTCAGGCTGGTGGTGGTGGTGTAATGGTGTGGGGGATATTTTCTTGGCACACTTTGGCCTCATTAGTCCCAAATGAGCATTGTGTCAACGCCACAGCCTACCCGAGTATTATTGCTGACCATGTCCATCCCTTTATGACCACAATGTACCCATCTTCTGTTGGTTACTTCCAGCAGGATAACACATGTCATAAAGCGTGAATCATCTTAGATTGGTTTCTTAAACATAACAATGAATTCACTGTACTCACATGGCAATTTGAGGAATGTTTTCTGTACCTTGTTGAAGCTTTGCTATGAAGTATTAAGGCAGTTCTGAAGGCAAAAGGGGCTCCAACCTAACACTAGTAAGGTGTACCTAATAAAGTGGCCGGTGAGTGTATATGAGAAATGAATTTTACAACAAGAGTTTGTGCATAACTCACACTGACACTGAATTAATGCCATAAACTGACACATTTGTAGCCAGAATGTGCATGCCACTACACAAAAATTACACTTTATATAATTAATTATGATGTAACGTGTGTATTTATATTGCTCATTTATCATGTGGGACATACATCCAAAGTGCTTCACAATACTGGAGTGGGGGGTGATGTCTCTCCACACCACCACCAGTGTGCAACATCCTCTTGTATGATGCTCTGGCAGCCACAGGACAACGGCGCTAGTGCCCTCACCACACGCCAGCTATAGGGGAAGTGGAGAGACGGTGATAGAAACAGTGGAGTGGATGGGGTTGATTGGGAGGCCATGATGGGTATAAAGGCTGATGGAGGGAATTTGGCCAGGACACTGGGGTAACACCACTACTCTTTACCAGAACTACCATGGGGTTTTAATAACCACAGAGAGTCAGGACCTCGGTTTAACGTCTCATCATTAAAGAGCCCATATTATACATGAAATAGGGTCATATCTTGGTTGTAAGGGTCTCCAACAACAGTCTAATATGCATGCAAAGTTAAAAAACACTTTCATGGTCTTATAATCTGCATTTATTTTTACCTAATTATCCCAGCGACTCCTGTATGAATCGTCCAGTGATTCATTTGTTCCCAAACCCCACCTTAGCGCGAAGCTAATCTGCGCTGATTGGACCGATGACAGTCTGTCACGATTGGTCGACTGCCTTCAGTCAGAGAATGAAATGCCCAATAGCTAATCAGCAATATAAAAGTAATCACAGTTCATACGCGCTCCATAGTGTAGGCGTGGATTTTAGCTGCCACACACACACACACACAAACACACACACACCTCTGGACGACGACGCTCCCGCTTCCGCCCGCACCCGCCAGGTTTTAGCCTGAACCCGACCGCTCCCGCTTATATTTAGAATTTCTTGTCCCGGTGCCCGAACCGCCCCGTTTTCTGCCCGCCGCGCCCGATCCCGCTAAAGAGCGGGGGAGAACATAACCGAAAATCACCCAGCTAAACAGTCCAGAGACAGCCAGACAGAGCTCTCTCTCTCTCTCTCTCTCTCTCTCTCTCTCTCTCTCATACGCGCGCACTAACACATACACACAAGCGCCAAGCAGACACACAGGCAGGCAAAGCTCTGTCTCATTCGCATAGCAATATCCACGATATTGCTAGAAAGCCCGCTCCCGTCCCAAATTAAACCTGTTACCGACCGCTCCCGCGATTGATTCGGAAATTTATTCCCGCGCCGCAGAAATCTGGCGCGGGGACAGCCGCGAGAATGCAGACCTCTACCACGGAGCTCCTTAAACAAACAGCACGCGTCGCGTTTTTAACGTGACTTTGCACGCGATAAGAGAATATAGCGAGTTAACCTGATACAGTACACGCGGTTACAAGTAACAAATCACAACTAAATACATTTGCAAGCTAGAGTCAACGAGGCAACTTTAATCACACGTACTTACACTGGAGAAATGGAGGAAGAAACTCATCCTGACGTCCATTAGTAAGTTACTCTTTACTGATCCTTACTTTAACAAATGCAGATGAAGTATTCTTTGTAGCCTGTAGTTTCCAGAAGTTTCCAACTGCTTGGTTATAATGCTGAGGTTTCATCTCTGGGTAGAGAATCGATAATGTCCATCTGCAGTGTGACTTCAATCGATCGGCATGTTTGTGTGTGTGTCTGGGTTTCTGCGTCAGAGGGCGGGGCCTCAGGTTTGAAATCTCCCGGGTTTGCGCGTGCACGTGAATAACTTGGTTTCGTTTGTACGTCATGGCGAAACACCTAATGAATCGGTATCAAGGCGACTCGTTTGAAGCACTATGAGTCGACTCTTTTATAGATGAATCAACAGTTTTAAACACTGTACTCTTACAGATTTAAGCCTTAGCTGGATACTTCACTTCACTTAGAGCTGTGTTACACACTACATGGAAAGGCATTTTCAAAAACCCATAATATGGGCTCTTTAATAGTTACTCGTTATTACTGCTTATTAATATCATAACATTAATAATCGCTCATTATTCTAATATAATCTACAAAAGTCAACAGATGGAATTTATATTAAAAGGGAGGATGGATATAGTTAATGAGGTAAATATATAAACTGCTTCTGCAAATGTAAAAAAAAAAAAAAACCTCCTGCTTCAGTACGAAAGATTGTTGCATATTTATAGCATTTTTCACTTTCCCGCATTGATTTAGAGTCTTCAAGTTGAGTGATACAAATACCGCAAATATGCCAAAAAATGAGTACAAACTTGTAATGGATGCAGCAAAAATGTGATATACTTTACAGAGATTGTTCAGCAACACCCTGCAATCCAGACTCCAGAAATGTGCTCTTTTTAGCATTACGAAAGTGTTCAAGTCTACGCCGCTGGCTGGATATATGCCCAGTTATAATGCTCTTCTCCATCATTTGATGAAGAACTGCTGCCATAATCACAAGGAAACGAAAACAAACATCAGTTGCACTAAATAGTGCATTGGGGGTTTTGTAAATAAGACGTGATCTATATTCAGTGTAATTAGCATCGAAAGGAGGCATTGAATGACATTGAATTGACTCAAATTCTCATGACACATCGTTGTTTGGTTGATTTGGATAAACTGATTGGAGGGTTTTTATGTACACTTAAATACAGCACACATAAACACAGCATACATGAGCGTTTGCAGAATCAGTCCTAATTCATGCATGCTTTCTGTTAAAAACAAATCAGCCACCTGTTGTAATAAACACACAGTGGTAGAAAAAATGACTTATAAAATGCATAATTTAAAAGCTTTTAGGGCTGTTGGCAGGCGGGGGAACAATGGTAAGCTGTTAAAAACACGAGCTCCAATTTGTCCATTAAGGGAAATGGGAAATGTGTTCACAGGAATGAAACTGAAAATGGGATCTCCCTTTTGTAAGAAATAACAACACAATCTCACGGCAATTCGTAACTTTTTCATTTAGTGGCTAATTCGTACAAATTCATATGATCTAATTCGTACATTTTAGTACAATTTGCGTATCCCCCAATGACGGTTGGGTTTAGGGGTGGGGTTAGGTGCCACGCCTCCTTTTTAAAATCTTACATTTTCTTACGACTGAACTCGTACGAATTCGTACGAATTAGCCACTAAACTGCCAAAACGTAAAATACTTACGTTTTCTCGTGAGATCAAGCTGGAAATAATGTATCCTAGTATTACACTGCAAAATGTGATTAGTTACTTTAAAGAAGTAAATAAACATATTGGAACTGGTAAGTTGACTTCCCAATTCTCCCCTTAGCCCTTCTTCTTAGGGCGTACTGACACTGTCACCTTTGTGGTTGGGGAAAAGAAGCAAGGACTCAATTGCAGGAAAAAAAGGGGTTTATTTACAAAATAAAACAAAAAGCAAAACAGGAAAATTAACTACTCCGAGGGGGAAAACACTAGCAAAACAAATAAACAAACAAACAAACTTGACTGGGCAGGCTGGTAGGGATCAGGGCTGGAACACACGACAGGACTAGGAGAGAAAAGATAATATGCGACGACGAACTGGCAAAGGACAGCAGACATGAGGAGAATATAAGCAGAATTAAATTAATACACAGGTGAACAAACAGGTGTTAAACATGTGAATCTAATAAACTAAGACTAGATGATGAGGGCACATGACACAGAGACAACCCAAGCCATGTGCTCACATAAAACGGGACAAGAACACGTAGCCAATGAGAGAACTCATTAACCACGCATTCACAACAACAGGACAAGACTGAAGCACGCGGCCACAATGTACACACAGAGCCACGTGCTTGGACAACACAAATAGACGCAAGACATGACCACATGATAGATGAACACCTTACCGTGCGCTCACACATATGCAAGGCGCATGTTTTATCTCAGCGTCAACCAAAACCGAAACCAACTAGACGGAGATGCTGAGAATGAAACAACGTGACGCCGACAGAACAAAACACAAACACGTGAACAAGAGCGCGTAGTCGTGGGTGTGCACAGAGCGTGCGCGCTCCTGTTTGATGCAGCCGTGCGGGCTCTGTGCGCACAGAGAAACACACAAGACAGAGCTAGTGTCCGGACTTTGCCACCAAAACAAGAATTTATAAGACCAGAGTGACATAACCCTGACACACACTATGTACAGTTGCCTTGAACTGGGCAGAAGCACACTTGTCTCATCTCCCATCTCCCCCAACGGCCTGCACTCACAACGCATTCAGGCCTGGGCACGCTTACGTCATCGATGATGCGCTGTTCAGTTTAAGAATAAGAAGCGCTCTCGCTCAGCAGTGGAGATTTCTATATATTTCTATATCATTTTAGTCGATGGGGAAACCGCACTCCTACATCACGTAAAAGTGGACCTCAAAATAGGAGAGATTTGGATCCTGTTTAACATCAGGAAATTTAAGAAAAGACTTATTGTGTTTCTATCACTCCAAAATGACTCTGGACACACTATACCCGCACACAGTCCTGTCCAAGCAGCTCATAAAGGATGATTTACAACATAGGTGCCCTTTTAGTCAACTAATTTGAGTATACCTTTTAAGTCAACTAATCGCTTTAAAATCAACAAGTTTTTAAATATAGTCAACCAAATCTGTGACGTCATCGACTTTCACTTTCAGATTTAAAGGGCTAGCGTTGCACCAGACCCCCGTATGTGGTGTCGTTTGAAAGTGTAGAATCTATATTTTATGCACATATGCATCACTTTGGTTTTTATTCTACTGTATAAAAGTTTTTTACACTTAAATACACAGTATTTTGGATACCCGAGCTAGGTATTGAACATTGGTTCAATTCATATTTTTCATATGACACATGTACAAGTCATAGCTCAAATGAAAGCTCTTGCCGGTGCTCATACAGTTCTAGCGTTGTTTTTACTGAATTATATTCACATATCAAACACTTGCTGTATGAATCTCGGTGTTTCCATGGCGCAGAAGTGAAAACAATACATTTATGATCAATAAGCAACCCCAGATAGCACAGACAGCTGTCATCTCTTACCTTATGCTGTGCGCTTCAGGGCCATTCTCCTCTGTTTTTGAGGTGATGTGCATAAGTAATCCTTTTATATGTCTGATGTGGTCCAAACACAGTGAATTATGTTTGATCAAACAAAATAATAGTTAAATATGTGAACAATAATCGATCCTTGTGGCTTGTTTAGCACCTCTCATCAGTTGGAATACAATAACTTTTGCATAGATTATGGTAGAGACATTTTTATTTTTTCCTATGATTACAGACATGTGCAGGAGCGACCAAAATTAATTACAGCATGCTAGACCACACAGAACCTAAAAGGTACACTTTCATATTTGAGTTTATAAAAAAAAAATACAAAAAGCGCCTCTTTTTTAAGGTGTTTTTTATAACACAGATGACATATACAGATATTTTAAACACTTTCAATAGTGTTTTATTACAATTCAAAGGGTTTTCTTTAAAATGAGACCATTTTTTTGCATTTACACTTCTGCATGTGGATTTGGGAAGCTTTTAAATTTGGGTAGGCAAAATCCAGGCGGAAATCCCAAATTAGATTTTAACTGGTTAAAAATAACAAGCACACTCACTTTAAGTAAAATAATTTAATTGCTTAAAAAAGCAAGTAAAGTAATTTTATTTTTAAGGACAACTAATAACTTTTTTTTTACATTTCAAATGCATTTTGCCATTTAGTTCTTCCAACATGACCTTCAATTAAACTCTTATAAAGTGTCTGAGAAGAATACACGATGTTCCAGATAGTATTTTGCATTAGTCTGCAATATAAAGACATTTAAATCTATGTGCTCAGGCAAGAGTGTAGAAAGGGAGATAAGACTGGAGGTACTTACATAGCCGAAGCCGAATCTGTGAAAGGTATTCAGAGAAACATTAATCAATACAAATTACTCCAGAGGTCTCTGGTGCGATTGTGACTCGGAGAAATATATGAAACGGAGAAAGACAATAGAGAGGAGACATTCTCTGCTGATTTAGTTCAGTCGGCCTCCATTCATTGTTTCAATTGACTTAATGTGCTTTGCAGAACATTTGAAGCCGCATGTTTGCTTCAAAGCACTTTATTAAATCTAACAAAGCATGTCGTTTTGATGTTGTGTCCTCCAGGACGGTGGGCTGATGCTGTAAATCAGAACTAAGCATTGCCTTTCGGGAGGTTTGGGGCACAAAGTGGCTCGGCGGATCAGTTGCAACTGTTCCCGGATCAGGCAAAGTGATAAACCGATGTATACCCAAAGGTGGATATTGTACTTACATCAGGAGGTGCAGTAAACTGCTTTATCCCAAAGGCTAAGTGCTGTTCTCAGATCAGAGAGTGCTCTGAGCAGTTTAATCCCGAGAGGTTACGCCTGTTCTTAGATGGAGGAACACAATGGATGCTTTATCTTGAGATGTTTCGCTGAGAACACAATGGACTGTTTATCCCAACGGAGACACTCCTGTGGCGACATAATGAACTGCTGGCTTTTAAAGCTCTGAACGCAGCCGACTGATTTTTCTCTTGAGGTAAATGCCATCAGCGTATATCCTTCTCCCGGATGGAGAGTACTGTAAAGCTGCTTTCGGTACGCTTGTGCAGTGGAAACTGAAGGCAGATGTTATCAGTTCATACTTGGCATATTGCAGTATACATTTTTTAGTTGAGATAGTAGCTTTTATCAGAATATGTGTGGTTTATTCAACTAATTTCGAGAGGATCACGTGCTGATGTGATCAACATGGCTCCTAATTAGCTCCGTAATCTGCCCTAGATGATTACGGAAGCATTTTAAATAATCTAAGTTTTTCACTCCAGTTATTTTCATCTTGAAGCTCACCCCCCCCCCCTCCAACCCTTTTCTGATAGGGTGACATGGTGGCCCAGTGGCTAGTACTGTTGCCTCACAGCAAGAACACTGCTGGTCCAACCTATCGGGCTGGTTGGTGTTTCTGTGCGGAGTTTACTTGTTCTCCCCGTGTTCCCGTGGGTTTCCCCCAGGTTCCCCGGTTTCCTCCCATCGTCCAAAAACATAAACTGTAGCCAATTGACTAAACCAAATGATCACCCAATACAACCTTAGTTTACACTTCTCACAGCGACAAGCAGGGGAGTTTTCGAGACCTACCTGAGCTTGAACACACACCTGGCCGTGGAACAGCTTAGAAGCCAATTGTTCAATTAGTTTTGGACCCTTAACAAGTGGGAGGCACATAAACAAACTGTTATAACTCCTACACTGTTCACCTGATTTAGATTTGAATTGCGGAAGACGCTCCCCACCTGGAGTTTGCCAAAAGGCATCTGAAGGACTCTCAGACCATCAGAAACTAAATTCTCTGGTCTGATGAGACTAAAATTGAACTCTTTGGAGTGAATGCCAGCCGTTACGTTTGGAGAAAACCCGGGACCGCTCATCACCAGGCTAATAGCCTCCCTACAGTGAAGCATGTTGGTGTTGGCATCATGCTGTGGGGATGTTTTTCAGCAGCAGGAACTGGAAGTCTAGTCAGGATAGAGGGAAAGATGAATGCAGCAATGTACAGAGACATCCTGAATGAAGACATGCTTCAGAGTCCTCTTGACCTCAAACTGGGGCGACGCTTCATCTTTCAGCAGGACAATGACCCAAAGCACATCGCCAAAATATTAATGGAGTGGCTTCACAACAACTCGGTGAATGTGCTTGACTGGTCCAGCCAGAGTCCAGACCTAAATCCTATTGAACATCTCTGGAGAGATCTGAAAATGGCTGTACACCGTCGCTTCCCATCCAACCTGATAGAGCTTGAGAAGTACTGCAAAGAGGAACGGGCAAAAATTCCCAAAGGCAGGTGTGCCAAGCTTGTGGCATCATATTAAACAAGACTTGAGGCTGTAATCGCAGCCAATGGTGCATTAACAAAGTATTGAGCAAAGGCTGTGAATACTGATGTACATCTGATTTTTTTAGGTTTTTTATTTGTAATAAATTTGCCACAATTAAAAAACTCTTTTTTCAAATTGTCATGATGGGGTATTGTGTGTAGAATGTTGAGGGAAAAAAATTAATGTAATCTATTTTGCAATAAGGCTGTGACATAAAAAAAATGTGGAAAAAGTGAAGCTCTATTAATACTTTCCGGATGCATTGTATGACTAATCAGTTTTTACAGTGTAAACACTATACATTGCATGCACATGTTGCCATTCAGTTACCACAATGACCTTCAAATACATGCATAAATACATATAAATGTTAAAATATTAAAAAGGGTTTAATATGCTGATGGGTCTTGTAAAAATAGTCCCTCAGTTTCTACACAAATTTTCTGAATCAGACTGCTGGTGATGACTTTATTTCCAAGAGTGTCATGTTATTGGCTTCTTTGAACCCACATCATTACTTATGGGTCACATGAAGGCAGATCCACACAGACATGTAGCCTGCTGTTTCAACACGATCCCCTGAGCGACTGCGTTCTTGGTGCCAAAAGCCGCATGATGAATTTAGAGCCAGCCTTCCCTCTAATGGCTGGATAGAGAGGCTAAATGTGCAGGGAAGTGGTGCAGCAATGCTCTCGCTCTTAGTGCCAAGAAAAGAGCCTTTCCAGTACACTCAATCCCGAAGGTCAAACTTAAACAGGGCCTGTTAAATCACCTGCTTTACATAAGACACTTCTATTCATTACCACTGCACTCGTGAACATCCTGAATGATAGAATTTACTAAATGGCTAATTATGATTGCTGGAAGGACAGTGAGGATCTTTCTATCATTTTTGGCCAAAGGGAAAGCGGGACTCATTTTGAGGGATTTTACTGGTATAATCATTCAATCTGTGCAATACCCGGAGAAGAAGGAATCTGTAAGCTTTCTCATTAGATAGATGTACAGTATGCCAGGGGACATATTCCAATATATTAGGGAAATAAATGAAGATATAATGTATTAGAAGATAAATGAGAAGGTAGTTATAATGTTAGCAGCACTTCTTTGAAAGATTCCCAAATATTATTAAGGACATCATGAAAAATAAAACGAGACTTTATAACATATTAATTATTTAATTAATTTAAAATAAGTTTATAGACAAAAATGAAGTTATCACAATGAATTACAGTACAAGTTTAAATAATATGCAGATGTATTCTAATTAACATCCCAGCTTTGCCTTTGATGTTAACTTGTTAAATATTAATATATATATATATATATATATATATATATATATATATTTGATGTTGTATGTATATATATATATATATATTTATATATATATATATATATATATATATATATATATATATATAATATTTTATGTGCACTGCAAATAATTGATGACATTTCTCCTAAAGCGCTCTGCTAATATATAGTAAATATTGTCATTTAGAAAATTAAATGAAGATAGGTCAAAATAACAAAAGCAGACATTTATCCGCACATCTATATTCATTTTAGGACAGCACTGTACCAATGTTTTAATTTTAGCACAGTTGAGAAAGCTAAATTATATGGAGTTATCCTTATTTTTAATCACAACAGATTTTCAGCCCATATAAAATATTAAATTATAACTTTACTATGAAGATAATGGAAGAGTTTAAAAGTGAATATTTACGTAAAACTGTTTGATGTTAACTTGTTAAATAAATAAATAAACAAATAAATAAATAAATATACACACACACACACACACACACACACACACACACACACACACACACATATATATATATAATATTTTATGTGCATTGCAAATAACTGATGACATTTCTTCTATTTCTTCTCAAGCGCTCTGCTAAAATATAATAAATAATCATTTAGAGAATGAAATGAAAATAGGCCACAATAACAAAAGCAGACATATATCCGCACATCTATACACTTTCAGAAATAAAGATTTGCAAGCTGTCACTGGGGTGGTACCTTTTCAAAAGCTACACATTTGTACTTGAAGAATCCATATTGGTACCTCAAAAGTATTTATTAGCACCTACAAATTTTAACACTTTTGTGCTTTATTATGTACCCTTGAGGTATTAATATTGGCCTTTTATGTACAAATTTGTATATTTTGAAAAGGTACCACCCCAGTGACAGCTTTTGTACTTTTATTTCTAAGAGTTTATTCATTTTAGGACAGCACAATGGCAATGTTTTAAATTTAGTAGAGTTAAGAACATTAAATCAGATGTAGTTATCCTTATTTCTGGTCAGAACAACTTTTCAGGCTATATAAAAATATTAAAATATAACTTTATTATGAAGTTAATGGAAAAGTTCACCCAAAAGTGAACATGTACATCAAACTGTTTGATGTTAACTTGTTTAAAATTAATATATACTATTTTTTACTATACAATATTTAATGTGCACTGCTAATAATTGGTGACATTTCTCCTAAAGCGCTCTGCTAAAATATAGTAAATATAGTCATTTAGAAAATTAAATGAAGATAGGTCAAAATAACAAAAGCAGACATATATCCGCACATCTATATTCATTTTAGGACAGCACTGTACCAATGTTTTAACTTTAGCAGAGTTGAGAAAGCTAAATTATATGGAGTTATCCTTATTTTTAAATCACAACAGATTTTGAGCCCATATAAAATATTAAATTATAACTTTATTATGAAGATAATGGAATAGTTCAAAAGTGAATGTTTACGTCAAACTTTTTGATGTTAACTTGTTAAATATTTAATATATATGACTATAACATAATATATATGACTATAATACTGACTATAACAAGCTGGCTGCAATAGGAAAAACAAATACTATGGAAGTCAATGGTTGCAGGTTTCCAGAAGAAGAAAGAAACAGGTTTGTAACAAGTGAAGGGTAAGTAAATGATGACACAATTTACAGTTTTGGGTGAACTACCCCTTTAAAATGTTTAAAACAGACTGCTAAAACAGACTAACACTCTGACTGCAATAGTACGAAACAAAATATAAATACCAGAGGTGTGGACTCGAGTCATGTGACTTGGACTCGAGTCAGACTCGAGTCATGAATTTGATGACTTTAGACTCGACTTGACAAAATATAAAAAGACTTGCAACTCGACTTGGACTTGAACATAAATGACTTGGACTTTGACTAGGACTTGCCCCTATTGACTTGTAAAGACTTGCTGCTTCCCATGAAACGCCCAACGATAAAAAAGTATGTTGACATGGACCGCTCTCTCTCTCTCCCCGTTTATGTGTGCGTGTGTGTGACAGCATGCGCGCGCGCGTGTGTGAGCATGCGCGCTTTCGGCATGACGTCCAATCGAAGCACGGTAGATTGTTTTGATTCGACAGTATCCAACGTGACTACTATGAGGCGCCGGAGCGGACAAAAGTCAAGCGAACGCAGAGAGAATTTGAATTTGAACTTGAGATCGAGCCAATACTCGCGTGCCAATACTCGCTCTCTCTCTCTCTCTCTCTCTCTCTCTCTCTCTCATACAACATACACCTCTCTCTCTCTCTCTCTCTCTCTCTCTCTCTCTCTCTCTCTCTCTCTCTCTCTCTCTCGTGCATTCAGTCTCTTTGCGTTCGCTTGACTTTTGTTTACGATGGCGTCTCATACCTTTAGTGCTTTTGCTCTCACGGGATCCTGTTAAACTGACCCTTCGCTAAGCCACGCCCAAAAACCGCCACCCACCAATCGCGGCTTACCAATCGTAGCTACGGGCAGAGGCTCTGTCAAGCTTTCAAGCGAGGGAAACAAGCCAAATCGTTGCGCAATTGGATTGTGCAAATCTGACACCCGCTATCCTAAAAGTTTGGACTGGGTGGTGGGATTTTTCCCTTTTCAAAACCAAAGCCCAAGAGGAGAAATGCCAGCGTGGATCAAGCTGTGTGAGGGGCTGTAAAGTAGTTAAGCTAAGTTGGTTTTGTTTTCGATATTCACATTCAGTGATAGGTGGCAATAACTCACATTCCTCTTATCCTAAACAGATCTAAACTGTGTTTCTTTAAAACAAAAAACAAAAAAAAAAACAAAGCAGGTTATGCTTCCCAGCGGTCTTTTTCTTTTTCCCACTCGATATTATGAGCCAGGGCTCGACAATAAGGACTGCCCGATGGCCCGGGCCAGCGTGCGAGACACTCGGGCCAGTGTACAAAATGTTACTGGCTCGATCGGGCCAGCTGCTGCCTTTTTGCCTGACAGATCGAGCCAGAGCTGCGTGCTGCGACTGTCTGTCAATTGTGTGCAAATACAATCTTACGGTGCTTTCAAACATAGACGTTTGTTTCGGAATCTGTCTCGTTTCACCCGTTAGCGCGTTTTTTTTAGCATATATCCAGCAGTTGCGCTCGCTTCCGCGCCAAATCAATCAGTCCAAGATCGCCTGAATGAGACGGTCTCTGTCCTATTGAGCGTATCGATTGTAGCGAGAAAACAAAACAATGCAACGAACTAACGACCCAGGCTATATCACAGTGTATCATGATCGTGTAATAGCCATATATACGGCTATATGAAGAGGGAATGATGAGCAGGGCGAGATGTCATTCTTACCGGTAAATGCGAAAGTGAAAGCATGCTGAAATACCGAGATCTGTTTATCCAGCCTGATCTCGGTTTATCCGTCAGGAAAATTGACCGAAATTACTATCTGTTAATTTTTCCATATTTTAATCGTATAATATGTTGTATTAGGCCTGTTGTTTTGTTCATTTCCGCACTGACAGCTCGAAAGAAAGATTTACATTGATCTGATGCAGTCTCGGTTTATCTGCTATGTCTCTCTATAATTTAAGCCTAAAATACAGAATTATAGTCAACGTTTCTTTAATAGATTGATTAATTCAATTGATCGATTTCTACAAAACCTGACAATTGAAATGAGGCTCTGTATATATGAGAAAGTCTGACCTCGATATGTATTTGGTGACGATGTCTGTGGGTTGTTAAAATTAAAGTGCACATTTTCACTTATAAAATATTCTATACACAATACACAAAAGTTTGGGGTCAGTGTGATTAAATATGCTAAAATAAGCTTCTTCTGCTCACCAAGGCTGCAATTATTTCATCATAAATACAAATTGTGAAATGTTGCACTATAAAATAACTGTTCAAAAGTAGTTTATCATTTAATTTATTCATTTATTCCAGTGATTTTAAAGATGAGATTTCAGCTTCAGTACTCCAGTCACATGATCCTTCAGAAATCACTAATATTAATTATTATTATATTTATTAATGGTAATAGTTATAAAATCAATAATGTCTGGAGTAATTATTTTATTTGAAACTAAATACAATAACAAAGCAGTTATTTAAAATTTTAATAAATATTTAACAATTACACCTTTTTTACATTTATAAATATAGCCTTGATGAACTGAATAGTTTTCCTTAAACATTTTAAAAATTACCGTAAATATATATACAGATTTATTAGCCCCCTTTTGTTTTTTGTTTTTTTCTTTTTAAAATATTTCCTAAATGATGTTTAACAAAGCAAAAAAATGTTGATATTTTGTCTGATAATATTTTTTCCTCTGAACAAAATCTTATTTGTTTTATTTTGGCTAGAATAAAAACATTTTTTTAACCATTTTAAGGTAAAAATTTATTAGCCTCTTAAGCTAATTGTTTTTCAGACTGTCTACAGAACAAACCATCATTATACAATAACTAGCCTAATTACCCTAACCTGCCTAGTTAACCTAATTACCCTAGTTAAGCCTTTAAATGTCACTTTAAGCTGTATAGAAGTGTCTTGAAGAATATCTAGTAAAATATTATTTACAGTCATCATGACAAAGATAAAATAAATCAGTTATTAGAGATGAGTTATTAAAACTATTATGTTTAGAAATGTGCTGAGAAAATCTGTTCTCTGTTAAATAGAAATTGGGGAAAAAAATAAACAGGGGTGTTAATAATTTAGGGGGACTAATAATTCTGAAATCAACTGTGTGTGTGTGTGTGTGTGTGTGTATACACACACACACACACACACACACACACACACACGCACATTCAAATAGCGATTAACTTCTTTTTTTTTTTTTGGTAGGGCCAGTGAAAATTTGGGCTGGGCAAGTAAAAATCAGAACCACTGGCCCGATTGGGCCCGTAGAAAAAATCCTTAGCGTTGAACTCTGTGAGCACTGCTTAGTTTAAACCCTCGCTATTGTAACGCATATAAATACATACACTAATATTTGCTGGTAGGAAAAATCTATTTGTTCACTTCTGTTATTTATACTTTAATGTGCATTTCAATTTTTTTCTTCCACTTAACTGCAAATTTGAATAAAAACTGGATAAAGAGCACACAAACATGCTGACAGTAATAGGTACTGTACACTGTTATGGGTCAATGATGCTAATATTCGGCACAAATCCATCAGTTTCTTAGGTTATTAGATTATTTTATAATTTCACCTCTCCTGCTGTGCATGAACTATGCTGTTGAATGTTCAGCGTATGAGGTGGCTAGGCTAACCTTGCTTCAATTTTGATCAAATTATTTTCTAATCAGTTGCTATTATGTTGTGAATATACCCCTGTAATGTATACTGCAGTCCTCTTTTGTCTGGCTTTCTCAGATATCTCACCTGTTTGCCAAAAATGACTAATTAAATCCTTGGGAATGTCTGACACCAGCGCATACACACTGTAATAGATGTGCCAGGCATGAAAGCTTGACAGGCGTAGCAACAGTAACTAAGGAGGGCGAGGCTTAGCGAAGGGTTATTCCAAGAATGTTGATATGGTTTCTTTCTTGCTTTACTATTTATTAACAATACACCAAAAAACTAAAAGGTTAAGGTAAATTCTTTAATAAATTCTAGTGTTTTTGAGTATTATACTTGTTGTATACTTGTATTATACTTATGTTTTAGGCTAGTATTATTTACGACTTGTTAATTAATGCTTCATAATACAGTAGTATTACCAATAGTGAACAGATAAAATAATACAAAGTGTAGTTTTACTACAGTAAAGGTGTAGTGATTTGTAGTATGAAATACCCTATATTGTAAAATACAGCACTGGGTAATTTGTTTATATTACACTTGTGTTACCATAGCAACTATAGTATTACCACAACTGATCAATTGAAGTTCTTTACTGTAGTAGGCTACTGTTCAAAACACAGTACATGCCAATATATGTGTTCAGGGGCCCTGTGGCACAGCTTTCCTCAAAATGAAGAAGATGACATGGAAAATTTCCTCCACAATCTCATCAGTAAAGTGGAAGCCAGCAGACACTAGTTTACTTTATTTTAGCTGCCATGATAAAATGAGATTGATAGTGAGATTTATTTGAAGAGTGAATAGTACAGTAGGCTATAATACCTTATCAAGTGTTTCCTTATTTTTATCACAGTTACATTTCTGCTTGCATTAGTTTTTGTTTAAATGCTTTTAAAATAAAATGTATTCTTTACATCCAACATCTATTCCAGAGGTGCCTTATAGTGGTGTAAACCCCTTTACAAGGTGTGTTACCCCTGTGTAAACTCTAGCCACCCCTGTGGCCAACCCGATATGATTTTGCTGTTGACATTATTTATTTAAATCTACTTACATAAATGCAATACAATGCAATATTTCAATAAATAAATAGCAGCCACTAAATTATTGTGGATTGATTGGTGCCACTGATGTAGCTGGCCTCTTCTGGCCCCCCTTAAGCAAATTTTCAGGGGGGCACCACTGGTCTATTCTCTGTCTTTAAGTGTTTGAAACTGAAAATATCTCATCATATAAAACAACCAAAAATGTTATGGTTTATTAGATTAAACATTTAATATGCAAGTCTATTTTAGTATTTTGGTTATTGTTATTAAACAGTGCAGCAATATGAATCATATCAAAAAGCATGAAAGGAAGAGGGAACACGACACAAATTGTGAGTTTGCATATAATCTCTGAGAGCGCTCAAGAAAATTTGTGTGTGAGCAGTGCATATTTGAAAGCGAGAGAAAATTTGAGAACTCGCAATCAGTTTTGTCCACAAACAGAGGAAATCCGTGCACGAGCATCACACAAGGTAGAGAGCAAAGCTCTTCAACGTTATGTGAAGAAAACAACTTTATTGTTTGTATGAAGTAGCCTACTTCATTAACAATATGTGCTACCATTTTACATTGCTGCTAGACGGATTTGCAACTCCATCTCTTTAGCACACACGAGATTCAATTGACAAAATTCCAATTTCACTCAATTTAACTTTGCAGCATATACAGGAGTTGGTCTACTGCTACCACATTGAGGTTATGTAATTTTGGTTAATCACAAGTTGATCACCGAAGACATAACATAGCACAACTAAACTTAATGAATTAGACAGCAGTAGACCTGCAATTTCTGTGTGATGTGAGGCAAAATGGAGTCTTTTTTTGGTGGAACTCGTTCTTGTGCATTATGCTGTGGAGACGAGACGCAGCACTGTTCAGTACTTTTTCAGAAAATCGCATTTGTATTTTTATATATCTAAGCAATGTTCTTTAATAAAAAAAGGTTTGTTTAATTAATACAGATCTTACAACCATACCTAATCTGTATATATTTTATTTTTCTGTTAAAAAGACTCGAAAAGACTCGAAAATCAAACTGCAGGACTTTGGACTTGACTTGAGACTTGTTGCCTTTGACTCGGGACTTGACTCGGGACTTGCCTGTCTTGACTCGGGACTTGACTCAGGACTTGAGGGCAATGAATTGAGACTTACTTGTGACTTGCCAAACAATGACTTGGTCCCACCTCTGATAAATACTATGGGAGTCATTGGTTACAGGTTTTCAGACGAAGAAAGAAACATGATTGTGACAAATAAAAGTTAAGTAAATGATGACATTTTCAGTTTTAGGTGAACTACTCCTTTAAGATGACTAAAAACAGACTAATAAAACACTGACTATGATACACTGACTGCAGTACGAAAAACAATCACTATAGAAGTCAATGGTTACAGGTTTCCAGAAAGAAACAAGTTTGTAATAAGTAAAGAGTAAGTAAATGATGCCAACATTTTTATTTTTGGATGAACTACTTCTTTAAAGCGACTAAAACACTAATCATAATACACTGACTGCAATAGGAAAAACAAAGACTATGGAAGTGAATGGTTACAGGTTTCCAGAAAGAAACAAGTTTGTGATGAGTAAAGAGTAACTAATAATGACAACATTTTTTTTTTTTTTTTTTGGGTGAACTACCGCTTTAAAGTAAATAAAACACTAATCATAATACACTGACTGCAAAAAGAAAAACAAATACTATGGAAGTGAATGGTTACAGGTTTCCGAAAGAAGAAAGAAACAAGTTTGTGACTCGTAAAGAGTAGGTAAATGATGCCAACATTTCAATTCTGTGTGAACTACCCGTTTAAAATGAAAGACTGCTAAAACACTGACTATAATACATTGACTGCAATACGAAAAGCAAACACTATGGAAGTCAATGGTTACAGGTTTACAGAAAGAAACAAGTTTGTAATAAAAAAAGAGTAACTAATAATGACAATATTCTTTTATTTATGGGTGAACTACCCCTTTAAAGTGACTAAAACACTAATCATATTACACTGACTGCAAAAAGAAAAACAAATACAATGGAAGTGAATGGTTACAGGTTTCCAAAAGAAGATAGAAACAAGTTTGTGACTCGTAAAAAGTAAATGATGCCAACATTTAAATTCTGTGTGAACTACCCTTTTAAAATGACAGACTGCTAAACCACTGACTATAATACACTGACTGCAATACGAAAAACAAACACTATGGAAGTCAATGGTTACAGGTTTCCAGAAAGAAACAAGTTTGTGATCAGTAAAGAGTAACTAATAATGACAACATTTTTATTTTTGGGTGAACTACCCCTTTAAAGCGACTAAAACACTAATCATATTACACTGACTGCAAAAAGAAAAAAGACAAATAAAAGTTAAGTAATTGATGACAACATTTTTAGTTTTAGGTGAACTACCCCTTTAAGATGACTAAAAACAGACTAATAAAACACTGACTATGATACACTGACTGCAGTATGAAAAACAATCACTATGGAAGTCAATGGTTACAGGTTTCCCGAAAGAAACAAGTTTGTAATAAGTAAAGAGTAAGTAAATGATGACAACATTTTTATTTTTGGGTGAACTACCCCTTTAAAGCGACTAAAACACTAATCATAATACACTGACTGCAATAGGAAAAACAAAGACTATGGAAGTGAATGGTTACAGGTTTCCAGAAAGAAACAAGTTTGTGATAAGTAAAGAGTAACTAATAATGACATTTTTTTTTTTTTTGGGTGAACTACCGCTTTAAAGTAAATAAAACACTAATCATAATACACTGACTGCAAAAAGAAAAACAAATACTATGAAAGTCAATGGTTACAGGTTTACAGAAAGAAACAAGTTTGTAACTCGTAAAGAGTGAGTAAATGATGCCAACATTTCAATTCTGTGTGAACTACCCCTTTAAAACGACAGACTGCTAAAACACTGACTATAATACACTGATTGTAATACGAAAAACAAACACTATGGAAGTCAATGGTTACAGGTTTACAGAAAGAAACAAGTTTGTAACTCGTAAAGAGTGAGTAAATGATGCCAACATTTCAATTTTGTGTGAACTACCCCTTTAAAACGACAGACTGCTAAAACACTGACTATAAAAATAATGAAAAATTAATTATTTATATGTTGCTTGTGAACAAATTTCAGGAATCCATCAATGGCTTTTTGCACCCAGATGGTATATTTTGCGACATCCATTTCCACGGGTTAACACTGCTGTGCTAACCATCTGAACTTTGACCTCTTGATTGAAAGCGTGCAAACAGTAATAAAGCATGCAAACACAAATAAAACCAACGCTTCACTCCCGATGGGCGATTTGGTTTGTTTACAGGTTTACACAGGTATTCAGCGCAGACTCTCCCTCAGACAATTATGAAAGATTAATGGCACCAGTGCTGTCATTTCAGCACGTCCTCAGATGAGGTATTTGGGTTGGTAAACAGCCTGTTCTCTAATGTACCGCGTTCTTGTATATATGAGCGCATTTTTGCGACACCAACAAAACAAACATGATTGATAGTCAAGCAGGTCTAGGAGCCGTGGCCATAACAAATGGCATAATTAGCATAATATATTCAGCCCCAGACGTTCTGAACAATATCTCTGTTATGTTTTATTATCCCAATGTTTTCACATAACCTGATATGTAATACTGTGGAAAGGGGGGCATTGGTTGTTGATCCTCTTTTTTATTCTGTTCTCGGCTCTGTATGATTTATAGGAACACAGCGATGGAGAGACAAACCGCATTTCCTTGCAGTATTTCCCATCCTTGTCCGAAGACTTTTTGCTTGTCAACACGGTTGCAAAGAGAACGCATGCATAAAACATAATACCTCCTGACCACTGTGTCGACTACTGTACTGTAAGTTATAGCTCAAAGAAAATACATGGAAAGACAGGTTGTAAACATTTTATTTTGCCAATTGAACCACATCTGACATCATACACTGTAAATAATATCTGTAAATGTGCAGTTCATGTTTTTATTATGCTTCCCCCATTTATTTATGATTTTGAATTGCATTATGGGAGCTTGATCTTTCTTCCATCAGCTTGTAACCTTGAAAAAAATAAAAAAAAGGGAACATTTTTAATCATTATTTTTAATTGATATTTTGCCTGTGTTGGTGTTTTTTTATGTTCTTTGTTATTTTACAGACTTCCCAGCAGGCAGACAACGTCATAATGTAATGTGTATTAATATAGCGCATTTATTGTGTATGGCTATACACCCAAAGCGCTTCACAATCATCTCTTCACACCACCACCAGTGTGCAGCATCCACTTGGATGATGCGACGGCAGCCACAGGACAACAGCGTCAGTGCGCTCACCACATACCAGCTATTGGTGGAGTGGAGAGACAGTGATAGAGCCAATTTGGTGGAAGGGGATGATTGGGAGGCCATGATCGTAAGGGCTGATAGAGGGACTTTGGCCAGGACACCGGGGTTACACCCCTGCTCTTTCAAGAGAAGTGCCATGGGATTTTTAATGACCACAGAGAGTCAGGACCTCAGGTTAACGCCTCATCCGAAAGACTGACAGTGGTAGTGTCCCCTTCACTTTTACTGGGGCATTAGCACTCACATAGACCACAGGTTGAGCGCCCCCTGCTGGCCTCACTAACACCACTTCTAACAGCAACCTAGTGTTCCCTAGTGGTCTCCCATCCAGGTACTGACCAGGCTCAGCCCTGCTTAGCTTCAGTGAGTAACCGCTCTTGGGCTGCAGGGTGATATGGCTGTGGCCGTGACATAATATGTTAATATTAGGTAAGATTTAGGTTGTGACGTCAAGTGACCAAAATTCAATGTCTAGCCAGTGTCTAAGGGCAATGTTATTTTGACGTCCAATAACAATGTCAAATGAGGTTGATATTTGGTTGATTTTAGGTTGTGTTGGAAAGTGAACAAAATTCAACATCGTGCCAACATCTTGGGCCCTAATATACACCCGGTGCAATAAAGTGCAAGACGTATTTTAAGCGATTTGTTGCATTTTTTAGACCAGCGCAGCTCTAATTTTCATGTTTTGCACCATGCTGTTTAAATAGCAAATCCATTTCTAACTGTACTGTAAGTTATACCTCAAAGAAAATACATGGGGAGACAGATTGTAAACATGTTTTTTCTTTCTTTTTTTTTTACAAATTGAATCACATCTGACATCATACACTGTAAATAATATCTGTAAATTTACAGTTCATGTTATTATTATGTTTGCCCCATTTATTTTAGATTTTGAATTGCATTATGGGAGCTTGATCTTTCTTCCAACAGCCTTTAACCTTGAAAAGATCAAAAAAGTGAATTTGCTAACATTCTTAATAATTTAAGTTGACATTTTGTCTATGTTGGTGTCGTATTTTAGGTTTTTTGTTATTTTACAGACTTCCCAGCAGGCACACAACGTCATAAGATGTTTATATTAGGTTAGATTTAGGTTGTGACATCAAGTGATCAAAATTTTAATGTCTAGCCAGTGTCTAAGAACGTTATTTTGACATCCACTAATGATGTCAAATGATGTTAATTGTTGGTTGATTTTAGGTTGTGTTGGAAAGTGACCAAAATCCAGCATCGAGCCAACATCTTGGGCCCTAATATACACCCGGTGCAATAAAGTGCAAGACGTGTTTTAGGCGATTTGTTGCTATTTTCAGACCAGCGCAGCTCTAATTTTCATGTTTTGCACCATGCTGTTTAAATAGCAAATCCATTTGTTACTGTCCTGTAAGTTATACCTCAAAGAAAATACATGGGGAGACAGATTGTAAACATGTTTTTTTTTTTTTTTTTTCAAATTGAACCTTATCTGACATCATACACTGTAAATAATATCTGTAAATGTGCAGTTCATGTTTTTATTATGTTTGCCCCATTTATTTATGCTTTTGAATTGCATTATGGGAGTTTGATCTTTCTTCCAACAGCCTTTAACCTTGAAAAGATCAAAAAAGTGAATAACATTTTTAATCATTTAAATTGATATTTTGCCTGTTGGTGTTTTTTTTTTTAATGTTTTTTTTGTTATTTTACAGACTTTCCAGCAGGTACACAACATCATAAGATATTAATATTAGGTTAGATTTAGGTCGTGACGTCAAGTGATCAAAATTCAATGTCTAGCCAGTGTCTAAAGGCAATGTTATTTTGACGTCCACTAATGATGTCAAATGATGTTAATATTTGGTTGATTTTGGGTTGTGCTGGAAAGTTACCAAAATCCAACATCGAGCCAACATCTTGGGCCCTAAAGCAGGTCGCACACCAGAAGCCACGCAGCGCCATGCATTTTAGAATTCTAAACATAGGTTTCTATCAGGATACACACACCTTCGCCGCAAGTCGGTGGCTGTCGGCGGCGCCCGGCCACGGCTCAGGACGCATTTAATTTTTCAGCCGCGCCACAGAGCGCCATCTGATTAGTTTCATGTTAAATATCATGCAAATGTGCACATCTGGTGTGCGATACTTTAAACTGTCATGTGCGCGGCGTGTCGCGGCGCCGAGCGGCGCTTCTGGTGTGCGACCTGCTTAATATACACCCGGTGCAATAAAGTGCAAGTCGTATTTTAAGCGATTTGTTGCTATTTTCAGACCAGCGCAGCTATGATTTTCACGTTTTGCACCATGCTGTTTCAATAGCAAATCCATTTGTTACTGTCCTGTAAGTTATACCTCAAAGGAAATACATGGAAAGACAGGTTGTAAACATGTTTTTTTTTTTTTTTTTGCAAATTGAACCACATCTGACATCATACACTGTAAATAATATCTGTAAATTTACAGTTCATGTTTTTATGATGTTTGCCCCATTTATTTATGCTTTTGAATTGCATTATGAGAGCTTGATCTTTCTTCCATCAGCTTGTAACCTTGAAAAGATCAAAAAAGTGAATTTGCTAACATTTTTAATCATTTAAATTGACATTTTGTCTATGTTGGTGTCATATTTTAGGTTTTTTGTTATTTTACAGACTTCCCAGCAGGCACACAACGTCATAAGATGTTAATATTAGGTTAGATTTAGGTCGTGACATCAAGTGACCAAAATTCAATGTCTAGCCAGCGTCTAAGGGCAATGTTGACGTCCAATAACAATGTCAAATGATGTTAATATTTGGTTGATTTTAGGTTGTGTTGGAAAGTGAACAAAATTCAACATCGTGCCAACATCTTGGGCCCTAATATACACCCGGTGCAATAAAGTGCAAGACGTGTTTTAGGCGATTTGTTGCTATTTTCAGACCAGCGCAGCTCTAATTTTCATGTTTTGCACCATGCTGCTTAAATAGCAAATCCATTTGTAACTGTACTGTAAGTTATACCTCAAAGAAAATACATGGGGAGACAGATTGTAAACATGTTTTTTCTTTATGTTTTCCCCATTCATTTATGCTTTTTAATTGCATTATGGGAGCTTGATCTTTCTTAAACAACTTTTAACCTTGAAAAGATCAAAAAAGTGAATTTGCTAACATTTTTAATAGTTTAAATTGATAAACTGTCTGAGCTGGTGTTGTATTTTATGCTACAAAAACCTTGTGATACACTGCCTGTATTATTTTACAGACCTCCCAACAAGCACACAGTGTCTTAAGATGTTAATATTAGGTTAGATTTAGGTCATAAAGTCAAGTGACCAAAATTGAATGTCTAGCCATCGTCCAAGGATAGCCTTATTATGATGTTTTAATAATGATGTCTGTTTGTTTGTTTAGACTTTATTAATCCCAAAGCTGAATTCATATGTCACAGCAGATCTCTTCATACTATAAGGTACAATCCTTCATTCTTTCTTTTTCAGCTTAGTCCCTATAATAATCAGGGGTCGCCACAGTAGAATAATCCTCCAACTTATCCAGCATATGTTTTACACAGCGGATGATCAGATAGTGATCTAACACTGTGGATACATTTATTTTTATTTTTGTACATGTTTTTTAAGTCTTTTGATTTGTTTATTTGATTTATTTTTAGGGGATTTATTTTATTTTGGTTCTGTGTATTATTGTTTTTTTTTTATTTTATTTTTTTTTTTTATATACTCTCACTGTGGATTCCATGACACTGCAAATAAACTCTTGCACTGACATGCTTTCTTGTGTGCGCCATCATTATTTTTGTGTGGACCAGGCCTTAACATGCCTCGCAGTTGGTGTGACTGGACCCAGACGGGTTTGGGAGGATCAGCTGTGCCACAGTTGGAAAGTGACCAAAATCCAAAGTAGAGGCAACATTTTAAACCAACGTTATATTGATGTCGATTACTAACATTTATTCGTCAAGTTTGGCAACCAAAATCCAACGTCCGATAGACGTCCACACGATAGCCACGTTTTCACTATCGCGCCTAATGTGAGCGAGCCAGGGCAAGCCAAGTCCAGTCACGTTTTCACTTCTGGGGCCTGATCAGGGCAAAGCGGGGCTTTCTCACGGCCAGCAGCCGGCCTTTTTCGGCCCGCCAAATACTTTGGGCCAAAGAGAGAGAGAGAGAGGCGGACTTTGCCCGAGTCTGGTAAAGATGTCTGTTGTCATTTGTTTGTTTGGGTTGTCTTCATTTTAATGGCTTCCTGATGGTGTGCTTTATCTGCCTGATTCCCGCTGAAGTGGGCGGGTTGTGTGACGTTTGATTCGAGGGAAGTCCTGGGGGCTGGGTTTGCGTGACGTGCTGCGAGCTGCTAGCCCGACAGTGGAAACGTGACATGATTTTGACCTCACTGCTCAACCTCCCGGATGATTAGCTCCAGGCACGTGCACACAAAGGGCTCAACCTGTGCAGTGCACATGCCCTTTTTAGTCTTGGATAGAAAGTGCACTTCCAAAATGATCAAAAGTGCCCCCGCGACGCGGCACACCTTCGGTCCCGCCCTTCAGTAGGTGCGCGACAACACCGCTCTTGAGTACGCGCACGACAACACAGCTGTTCAGTACGCGCGCGATAACACCGCTGTTCAGTACGCGCGCATCCACTCTGCAGATCTGCACCAATCCCTCCCCCCCACCCGCTCTTCCAAAAATTTATTCTGCACACTGGGGGAAACCGGAGCACCAGGGAGAACATGCAAACTCCACACAGAAACGCCAACTGACTCAGCCGAGGCTCGAACCTCTGACCTTCTTGCTGTGAGGCGACAGCACTACCTACTGCGTCGCCACATTATATAATTTCAAATGACTAAAAAGACAAAAATAAAAGTCACTTTATTAAACTGTAGAGTTGAATTTTCTACATCAAAAAGTTGATAATAAGGCAATTCACAACCATAAGTAAATGGAAAACATTTGTGAATCACAAAATCCGTTTGCTGTTCATTAACAGATAAGTTTTTACAGTGTATAATTCTTGGTCAGCTTGAACTGCTCCAGTTAAACTCCATGTATCGTTTGTTCAGTACAGATGTCATTTTGACCGGCAGATGAATGTCAAACATTCTCCTTTTCACTAACATCAGGAATCAACTATCACATCTTTTGTCTGGGATTGTTTTTAAGGCAAATTTTCACAGCATCACAGTCCGTATCCACAAATGCAAGAATAAACCATACTCTGTAATCTCAAATCAAATGCCATTCAGAAACCAACACCTCGGTCTTCAGTGTCTCAGTGTGCATTTTACACCTCTAAAAAGAGCAGCATTGCAGAGAAAAAAAATGGAGAATCGCAAACCAGCACACTTTCAATTCATGAATTATGAAAAAAGCATCTGTAAAGTCTATACATCTTAAAACTTAAAGAGTTAACTCAGCCATAAATGAAGATGCTGTTATGAATTACTCACAGTAATGCTGTTCCAATCCTCTGAGATCTTTGTTCGTCCTCAGAAAAACAAATGAAGGTAATGTAGATGAATCCTCGTCCTGCATAAACAGCAAGGGTCACAAGATTTTCTAGACTTCTTCTGAACACCATTGTCAAAACATTGTTTAACTGAAATCATATGAACAGTGACACACATGAAAACATAGGGAGAACATGCAAACACCACACAGAAATGCCAACTGACCCAGCCGGGACTCAAACCAGCGACCTTCATGCTGTAGAGAAGGGGTGGCCAACCCTGTTCCTGGAGAGCCACCTTCCTGCAGATTTCAGTTGCTACCCATATCAAACACACCTGCCTGTAATTATCATGTGGCGTTCAGGTCCTAATTCAGGTGTGTTTGATATGGGTAGGAAGGTAGGCTCTCCAGGAACAGGGTTGGCTATCCCAGCTGTAGAGAGACAGCGCTCCCCACCCTAATCTCTTTTTTTATTTTATTTTTTTGCATGTGAAATTGACATTACAGTACAGCACAGCTTCAGCATTATCCTAAACAATGTAAGACTTCATTTTTGTGAGTCAGCAAACCGAACAGCGTCTCTCAGGAGCCTAAACCTCATATACTTTTGATATTCTCTGCAAAAACATCCTTCACATTAAAGTGCTTCACATTAAAATAAGGCCTTCAAAAAGTCAGGGAAGGTCTTGCTTTTTAAAGTTTCATTGCAATCTGTTCACACATTGGGAGTAAAAATGCAATATACATGAAAATTCATACATACAGCCTTTTAAAAATAAAGCCTCCGATATGGGGAGGGGTTTACAGTAATGCTGTAAAAGAGCCATTTTTAGAAGAGCTGTAGATTTTGGATTTTCCAGCAGTCGTCTTTTTTAAATTTAATTAACCTCTAAAACAACCCAAATAGCCTTATTCTACTTTACATAACCATTTGTGCAATCACTGGTTCTGCAGCGGGTTTCCTTTGAAAGTCTTCTTAAGATATTTTGTTGACTGTAAGTGACATTGGAGCTACATAATAGTAGACTTTTAGACTGTCACGGTTTGGGGGATATCACAAAACGCAAAAATCCAAGTGTAGCAATTTATTAGAACAAAAAGTCAAAGGTTTCAAAATCTTGCACAAAACTATAAGAAAGATACAAAACTCTAGTCCAGAAAATCCCAAAACGAGTAAATACAAGGACAGGGTTAGAGTGCTAACAAGTGCTAACAAAAACAAACACAAACAGGAATCCCAGAATAATCGTAATACAAAAAACTAGTTGACCAGACAAACATACGATACGTGAGGAACCAACAAAATCCTAAGGCAACTAAAACAGAGAACAAGAGGGTTTATAAAGACAGGACTGAATTAAGAAACACGTAACACCTGTAACATAACACAATCAGTAATACAAAGGATTATGGGAAATGAAGTGAAACTACAAAACAACCTAGTGCCCCTCAAGTGTCCAAACTAGGGCACTGCAACAGGTGTGACAGATAAGGGTAAATAGAATAAGCAGACGCTACTAATGGTGGTTACACTTTATTTCTATAATCCCTTTTACATATCGTCACCTTGGAATTATAAGGTTCTATCTGCGTTCTGAACGTTTTTGCAATCCATATAGCAAACAGTATGTGTGTAACATTTGTTTTGGTTTTTTCAAAGTCTTAAAAGGTAAACAACTGAGAAAAAACATCCCATAATGTAAACACGTTGTCATTTAAGTGAAGTTTATATATAAACAAATTTCGAGAGGATCACGTGCTTATGATTGTTCACAGCTGTTCCAACTTTAGCTAATGACTGATTATCCTGTCAGACGATTCTTAACTCACTATAAATAAGTTTTCTCAATTACAAAATCTTCGTCTTGAAGAACCTAACCCTACTTTCCCTCCTTTCGAACGGGCGTCACGGTGGCCAGCGATTAGCGCTGTTGCCTTACAGCAAGAATGCCCCTGGTTTAATTCCTTTCCAAACCAGGCGCGTTTCTGTGTGGAGTTTTGCTTGTTCTCCCTGTGGTCGCGTGGGTTTTCCCCCGGTCCTCCGGTTTCCTCCCACAGTTCAAAACAAGCACCCTAATCAATTAATCCAGAATATTTAGCCAAACTCTGAGTACACCTTCTCAGCATCCATATCTGACACTTAACTACAATAATCAGGAGGGGGAAAATCGTTATCTACCTGAGCCCAAACTCCCCTCTTGCCTTGCAACGGGAGGGCACCCAGGGGTCGAGGATCTTATAAGCTTAGGGCTCTCTCCCGGGACAGCACGCCAAACAAGCTTTATTATCAATCATCTGCTAAGTGTAAACTCTTGAATAAGAATATGTCAAACTCAATTTTGACAAAAATGTCAGATAGAACCTTATAATTCTAAGGTGACGTTATTACTGTATGTTGACTAAACTTTACACTACACGATAACTCCATGCCAACTTATTGTCATTAGATGTAACTGTCACGATCATCAGTGATCGTAACTTCATAGATTGCTGGATCTCACTCACAATACTTATGGACTACAAATCCGCCATTTCTGGACTACATTTTCATCCATGCACTCCGCTCACACATACACATGCTTCCTCATTCTGACTGATTACACAAGAGAGGAGAACATTACAGAAGGACAACCATATGATCAGCAATCCACCAATCAGGCCTGTACGGTAGAGTGGCCAGACGGAAGCCACTCCCTGCCTGGTATTTGCCATAAGGCGTCTGAAGGACTCTCAGACCATCAGAAACTAAATTCTCTGGTCTGATGAGACTAAAATTGAACTCTTTGGAGTGAATGCCAGGCGTTACGTTTGGAGAAAACCAGGCAGCGCTCATCACCAGGCTAACAGCATCCCTACAGTGAAGCATGGTGGTGGCAGCATCATGCTGTGGGGATGTTTTTCAGCAGGAACTGGAAGACTAGTGAGGATAGAGGGAAAGATGAATGCAGCAATGTACAGAGACATCCTGAATGAAGACCTGCTTCAGAGTGCTCTTGACCTCAGACTGGGGCGACGGATCATCCTCTAGCAGGACAATGAGACAAAGCACATCGCCAAAATATCAATGGAGTGGCTTCACAACAACTCGGTGAATGTCATTGAGTGGTCCAGCCAGAGTCCAGACCTAAATCCTATTGAACATCTCTGGAGAGATCTGACAATGGCTGTACACTGTTGCTTCCCATCCAACATGATAGAGCTTGAGAGGTACTGCAAAGAGGAACGGGCAAAAATTCCCAAAGACAGGTGTGCCAACCTTGTGGCATCATATTAAACAAGACTTGAGGCTGTAATCGCTGCCAAATGTGCATCAACAAAGTATTGAGCAAAGGCTGTGAATACTGATGTACATCTGATTTTTCAGCTTTTTTATTTATTGTATTAACTTTTTTCCCAATAAGGGGTCATTATGGGGTATTGTGTGTAGAATGTTGAAGAAATAAACTAATTTAATCCATTTTGGAATAAGGCTGTAACATAAAAAAAAACTGTGCAAAAAGTGAAGCGCTATGAATACGTTCAGGATGCACTCAGTGGCGTAGCGCAAAATGCAGAGCCCCCCCTGCAGAGATCACTGACGGGGCCTCCTGATGAGTGGGGGGGAGAGAAAACACGGGGAAGCGATCACAAATTGAGTAGAAGGGAAGGGAGGCGAGGTGGAGCGACAACGCGGGGAAGCCTTCACAAACTGAGGAGCGATCACAAATCGAAAGTGGCGAGAGCGTCAAAGTAGCCAGAAGTCATTAATTTTCAATGAGAACCGGCGGCGAGAAACAGCGCGGCGCGTCTTCTCCGGTGTGAGTGTCGAGGAGAGAGTGACCGTACGTTCACACCGAAAGCGGCGAGAGCGTCCAAGGTCGCTCTGGCCACCCTGGCGACAACGCTCTCTGCCTTCAGCTCCTGCGGCGAGAGCATCAAAACTCGCTACATTGATCTCATATTTAAAGGAGCCGTTGCAGCATATCAGTTACATTCCTGCATAAAACATGTTTCCAGCGTGAAAATGTTGCGCACTTCTTATCAAATTCATACAACAATGGAAGATCAAGTTGCGTGTGGTGTGGCTTTGCTCTATTTATCAAATATGTGTCCATATGTCTGAAATAGCAGCAGTACTGTTTTGTACTGTCACATCGCGTGAGATTCCCGCTTTTTAAGATAAATTTATATAACATTAATGAACATCAGTAACTCGCCAGTAACTTTTTTTAATGTTCCTGTAGGAAAAAATTGTAAATAATTGGAAATCCGGCGACCGCAATAATTCAAACCCTTGGGAACAACTGTGGTCGGAACCAAAGTTCACAGGTCTGTGTTCTCTGAACTGCTATCAATCGATGGACGTCTTCATTCTGATTGCTTGCCGCCGAACCGCGTCATAGCTCATTACCATAAAGTTGACTTCATTTCAACTCTCCTCGACGCTCACGCCGGTGAAGATGCGCCGCGCTGCTCCTCGCCGCCTTTCGCTGCCGGCTCTCATTGAAAATGAATGATTTCCGGCTACTTTGACGCTCTCGCCGCTTTCGGTGTGAACGTACGGTTAAAATCAAGTTAACTTTATAGTATGATTTATGTCGCGGTTCGGCGGCAAACAATCAGAATGAAGTAGTCCACCGCTTGAGAGGTGTTCAGAAAACACAGGCCTGTGAACTTTGATTCCAACCACAGTTGTTCCCAAGAGTTTGATTATTGCGGATGCTGGATTTACAATTACTAAAAAATGCGGGCCCGTCCGCTACGCCACTGGATTCACTGCATCAATAGTTATTTTGTATGTTTATAAATGCTTTCTTAACTCAAAGTGAGGACTATGTATGCTTAGCAAAGCCGACATCCAAAGTTTTGTTTTTCAAATGACTAATATAGAAAGTGTATGCTTCTAAACAATCTAATTAAAATAGGCAATCTGCAACAAAAATGTAAACAAATATGAATTTAAGATGTATTAAATTCACTTCTAAATGCCACACGACCTACAGCATAACTTGTGCTCTGGCTTCCCGCCATGCATCTTAACTAGGTAAGACAGTGGCATGAGAAAGAGCATGCTAACATGGCCTTTTCAGCACACATACACACACACTCACATATGTGATTTGTTCAGCCCAAGGGTAATTCAGTTCATCACATATGCAATATCATGAACATCCCAAACACAACGTTCTTGCTAATGTGGAAAGGTACTTATCTTACATAATAAAGCATGTTCATGTTTTATTTCACCAAAATGTCCCTGCGATGTCATATTGTATAAAACATGATTTACACGTATGAATAAGTCACATGTTGTGCTTCGGAGGGAAAGGGTGAAGTACTGTGGGTGATTTTAGGTTTCCCGTCTCTGACAGCTCAAGGGGTCCGAAAAGCCCCGTTCGGCCTGAATAAAACATGCCCCCGTGGCAGAGAGTGATTGTTTCCACTGTAATATTGATTTGGATGAACCCGTAGATGTCATTTACTGAGTAAGTTTGAGTGAGGGTTCTGTCGCCAAGTGGAAACGCAAATTGTTTTTAGTCATTCATTCATTTTCCCTCAGCTTAGTCTCTGATTTATTCTGGGATTGCAGCAGAGGAATGAACCGGCAACTATTCCAGTATATGTTTTACACATTGTGGCGAGGGGGCGTGGCTGAGAGCTGTGAGAACGGAATGAGACCGCATGTAAGTGGATCCACCTGTGGTGCGCACCGGTCTCGAATCCCATGGAAGGAGCTCTGGACTTTAAGAGGAGGAATGATAGCAGAGGAAGCCGAGAGAGGACCGGGCCCGGACATATTTTACTTTTGCTTTCAGTTTGACGGCAGTCTCCGTGAGGAGCTGCCGTCACTGTTATTAATAAATAGTTTAAAAAACTGTGTTGGTTCTCCGCCTCCTTCTTTCCACACAACGAACGTTACTACAGTCGAGCTGAAACCCAGAAGAAGGAGGGACATGTTGTCCAGTTACCCTCGCCGCTGAGAGGGGGGCGAGTGCTCGGGAGTAACCCGAGTGGTGGAGAAACCCGTTCGTCTGCCCAGAGTGCCGGGGCGGCCTGAGGCTGGCGAGGAAAGGATCTGCCTGCTGCCGTCTCCCAGCATGGGGAGGAGCAGGGGACGCGGGTCTCACCACCGGAAGGGAAAGTGCTGAAGGGAGCCATCCCACAGGACCCGGGGGAGTCGCCGCGATCCGCCATGAAGCCGTAGCCTGCATCCGTCCACCGAAGTGGGAACGGATCAGGAGACCAGAGATGCCGCCAGCCAGCCAGGAGAACTGCCGCCAGACACCAGGAGAGGGACGGGTGGATAGATTTCTCCACAGGGCTTCCAACACGTCTTTGCATCTCTCAGCTGGTGGAGGACCGAGTGGCAGCGTGTCTGGAGAACCGAACCCTATTTATTAATAACAGTGATGGCAGCTAATCACGGAGACTGCCGTCAAACTGAAAGCAAAAGTAAAATATGTCCGGGCCCGGTCCTCTCTCGGCTTCCCACAGGTGCATCCACTTACACGCGGCCTCATTCCGCTCCCACGACTCTCGGCCACGCCCCCTCGCCACACACATCATATTCCCTTCCAGGTTCAACCCAGTACTGGAAAACACCCATACACTCACACATTCTCACACACACACACACTCAAACACTACGGCCAATTTAGTTTATTTAATGCACATACTGCACAGCAGATGTGTTTGGACTGTGTATTGCAACTCTCTACAAGACGGGCTTTCAGCTAACTCTATCAAACCTTTTCAAATGCTTCAGAACGCAGCAGCACGAGTGGTCTTTAATGAACCTACAAGAGCACATGTCACTCCGCTGCTCATCCGTTTGCACTGGCTGCCAGTTGCTGCTCGCATTAAATTCAAAGCTCTGATGTTTGCTTACAAAGCGACTTCTGGCTTTGCTTCTTCTTATCTGCTCTCACTTCTGCAGATTTATGTGCCCTCCAGAAACTTGCGTTCTGTGAATGAACGTCGCCTCGTGGTTCCATCCCAAAGAGGGAAGAAATCACTTTCCCAAATTCTCGCATTCAATCTGCCCAGTTGGTGGAATGAACTCCCTAACTGCATCAGAACAGCAGAGTCACTCACTGTCTTCAAGAAACGACTAAAAATTAAACTAGTTAGTCTCCATTTTCCTTCCTAATCTGCAATTCCCTCTCTGGCTCCACCGCTAACTGTATTACAGAAAAAAAATTACTAATGTTTTGCTTCTTACACTTTACACACCTGTAACTTGCCTACAGCACTTATTCATTGTTGCTCGTATAGTTGTGTAAATTGCTTCCTTGTCATTTGTAAGTCGCTTTGGATAAAAGCATCTGCTAAATGACTAAATGTAAATGTAGGGGAAACAACAGCACCTGGAAGAAACCCACGCCAACACGGAGAGAACATGCAAACTCCAATTATAAAAGCCAACTGGCCCAGCCAGAACTCGAACTAGCGACTTTCTTGCTGTGAGGTGACAGTGCTAACCACTGAGCCAGAAAGGAGTTGACTGGCGATGGAGTTCGAGTTCGAAGAATGGTTCCAGAAACCAGGTACGACAAAAAGGAAGGCAAAAAATAAAACAAACAAGTAAATAACAGGGCGAGATTTGAAAACATGGTAAAAATCAGGTGAGGGCTTTTCTTTTTCTCGATTGCTTTTGTAAACACTGTCGCTTGAGTTGAGTTGAGGGAAGAGGGTCGTTGCTGGTCAATCGTTGCATTTGAAAACACCATCGGTTGGGTTTAGGGAAGGAGTTGATGGGAGGGGTAAATCAATCAGTCGGTCAGTCAGTCAGTTGACAGCGGCCTCTAGTGGATTTACGCGAGGACAGCAGGTGTGAATGGCACCCGCGAGAAATTTGAGATCTGAAAAAGTGTACATAGCGGTCTCTAATGGATTCGCGAAAACAAAAACTGTGAAAAAAGACGTAACTCCCGGGACGTATTTAGCACTCTAACAATTGTATATAGGGTTATGTAATCAATGCAAGCCTGGATTGTAGGGAAAAAAAATGTAGTAAGTCCAACTAATTTTTTTTTTCAGTGCACAACCTTATTATTTAACTGTTTAAGGTTTGGGTAATACTTTGTAATAACTACACACTATGAATTATTTCTTAAAAAATAGCAAATAGTGAATTCATTATCTGTTAAGCATTAACTCATGCACACATTAATAGATGTTAGTAACATGAATCACACATGAATGTGCTCCAGACAGGTTTCTGCATTGCGTTTATATACACTATGAACAGCAGCTTCACTAATTATTCTCTTTATTCTCTATTTCCACCTGGAGATACTCATCCCGAGGCCCTTAGACTATGCAGTGCCACTGATATGATCCAAGACCAGCGACGAGATCCCAAGGTTTCCATATCCTGGACCAGGACGTATCCTGAGCAGCTGCTGTGGTGGTGGTCATGAAGGAGTGGAGAGCATGAGACTTATTCTTGTGACGCTCCAGGGATAGTCGAGTCTTTGCTGAGGTTCAGCTTCTAGCTTCTAGAGCTTCTAGAGGCGCCTCGACTGCAGCTCTGCACAAGACATTTGGCCAGAGGAGAAATGATCATGCCCAACTGAGCCTGGTTTCTCTTGAGGTTTTTTAGTTCTTCACTTTCGTCAATTGCTTTTTTCCTCGCCGCTGTCGCCACTGGCTTGACCTGTAGAGCTGCGCATCTATGGATTTTCTCTTCAGTGTTTGGACCCTCAGTAGGCACTATTAAACCACTCTAAACACAAGTAAAATACACTGTTTCAATTCACTATGATCTTATATGTGAAGCTGCTTTGACACAATCTACATTGTAAAAGCGCTATACAAATAAAGGTGAATTGAATTGGTTAATAAACTATTCAAATTAACATCCATATTTCTCAATATTCAGGTATATATTATTAGTCAATTTGTATGTAATAAATGATTCATGAAGTCAACTTCATGCAGTTTTGTGACCTTATCTAAAGTGAGGACTATTTATGCTTTATAAATCCCTTATAAATGACAATTAAAGGCTCAGTTAAATTCTAAACAAGAAAAAACAACATAAACAATTAATTTATTAATTTATATTCATTCGAAGATACACAAATGAAACTATCAAATATATATTTTCTTCTAATCTTATGTAAAATAAAATTAATGTAGTTTAAACTTAGCAGTTTAATCTTCGATAAATAACTTTAAAATGTTGTATCATAATATATTGTAAATGATTATATTGTTGTTATCCAGTTTTATTTAATTGTGTTTTTTGTTTCATAGTGTGTAGTTATTATAAAGGGTTACCAATATGGTTTCTTCAAATTTCTATTCAGCACGTTTAGTTAATCCAGATTTTATGTTGCAATTCACAAGATGTACATGTTACGTCGGGGATTGACACCAACAACAGAAGGTAGGATCCAAATGCAGGTTTAATCGTAGTCAGGCAAGCAATGGTCAATACAGGTGTAAACAGGTATATTGAGACAGTCCAGAATCATAGTCGAATGACAGGCAAAAGGTCAAAAGGCAGGTGGCAGACAAGGAAAAAAAGGATAAGCTAGGCTAATAATCAAAAACACGGCAAAGGCAGACAAAGGAAAACGTGTTGTAATGTCACTAACAGTAAACAAGACTCAGCCACATGTGTGTGGAAAAGAGGGGTTTAAATAGTCCAAATAATCATTGTGTGAGTGGCTTCAACTGTGAGAGTGCAATCTGTGTGGATCTGGAACCGGTTGTGTGTGTGGCATGACTGGGTGTTGTAGTCCATAACATGGCAGATATGTAGTTCAATGAGTGTGAATGTTTGTGTGTGAATGTTTACCTGCAACATCTGGTGGTTGTTCGCTGGTGAACATGAAAGTACAGCTGAAGTCTGAATTATTAGCCGCCCTGTTTATTTATTCCCCAATTTCCGTTTAACAGAGAGCAGATTTTTTTTCAACACATTTCTAAACACAATAGTTTTAATAACTCATCTCTAATAACTGATTTGTTTTATCCTTTCTATGATGACAGTAAATAATGACAATGCCAGTGACTCGCGACCCCGTTATAAATACAAAACCTTGCTTGCAATAGCGCACACACACACCAATTGACAATTATAACGTATGTCATTGCTGTAAATGGGCCAGTAAGTTTAACCTGGTGTTATAAATTCAATCTGCTGCAACTGACGCTATTGCTGTGTCTTTAATCTAATGTAATTACCCCAGGGGTCGCAATCCAATAGAACTAGTAACTATAAGCTACTATAGTAACTATAAACGACTATTTTTTTCTCTCCTCAGTAGATTATTGATAGGGCCAGATGGAATCTGCAGACGTTTTTTACTATTTCTGCGCAGAATTTTGGCAAAAATCTGCGGATTTCTGTGAAATTATTTTGGGAGTATCCAGTGGAGTATCATAACTTAGACCTTAATATATTAAATAAAAAGTAATAAATTACTGAATAAAAACGGAATAAATTCAGATTTACACATTTACTCAAGTAAATAATCAGAATTAATGATGGGCTAAAAATCTGCAGAAATCTGCGGAAAATCTGGTGAATTCTTCGCGCGCAGATTCCGCGTGGGCCTAGTTATGGATAAAATATGGCTATTCTTATAGTTTAATAAAAATAAATAGATTTTTGGAAATCACCAGGCGACCCCCCCCCCCCCCCCTCATTGTCCTGAGACCCCCAATATGAGATCCACTGCTGTAGACAATTGGAAAAATATATAGCTCAAAGGGGCTAATAATTTTGTCCTTAAAATGGTGTTTAAAAAAATAAAAACTGCTATTATTTTAGCCGAAATAAAACAAATAAGACTTTCTCCAGGAGAAAAAAATATTATCAGACATACTGTGAAAATTTCCTGAATCTGTTAAACATCATTTGGGAAATATTTAAAAAAGAAAAAATATTAAAGGTGGGCTAATAATTCTGACTTCAACTGTATGAGATATTTTAGCGTGTGCATACTGTAAAAAGCATCGGTGGTGAACAAGTCACAAGCTTGTTAAGATCTGCAGCTTCTTATCGCAGATTTAAAGCATGAATGTCCAATGAGTTTCCTGCAGTGTACGCTTGGAAGGCCAATTTTCAACCCCTTTGCAACATGCAAGATTGATGATTTAGGTGTTCGTAATACTCAGAGCTTGTTTTAGCGGATATACCATAGGTTTTGCTTGTGTCTATAATTCACAGCCTTTACTGCGACTTCTTTTTTTGATCATCTTCCCTGATACATGCTAAGTGAATGCTGGAGAAATCTCCTAAAAGAGGAACGGCTCCCCGGGTAGCATTATCTCTGCTTGAGCGTGCCTTCCTCGCAGCATGGACTGTGTGATCTTACTTTAACAATAAATGCGCTGTGTTGTTTATGACGCACAAGATGTCACAATATGTAATTGAACCA